>NW_008610053.1:62585-110448 GCF_000691845.1 Merops nubicus
GAGTGGCAGAAGTGCAATAGTTCTTTTGTATTTGTATTATACACAATACAAAATACTGCTGACTGTATCCCTTAATACAGGCTTCAAAACACAGCCAAAACCTAACAATTAGCTCCACTCTTCTCCAGTCACTGACAAAAGTTTCTGCCAACAGCAATGAAACAGCATGGAAAGGACTCAATATACAGAACTTGATGAGGTGAGTATTTAGCAGACAACAAGACAAAGCACACAAGTTTTACCACGGGCTGAACTCCTAATTCTCAAAGAAGAGCCTTACTACTTACATTCCTTAAGGAGCAAATAAGTAGTATCAGATTACCTGCCTAAACTAAGAGGATGGTGCTGGATCTCCGTAGAGGAAGCTCAAAAACTACCAACAGAAAAGGTAGCTCCATTGGACAAACAAGCTGTCAGAGCCTGCTCTAATGAGAAGACTTAATATCACTTCAGTCAAGAGTTCCAGCTGGGTAGAAATCAAATGAGATTCAATTATTGTGCTCAATGGGCTTGTGGACCTGGAATAGTGTCCTGTAAAACCACTCGACATGCTGGTGTTTGATCCAAGTTACTTTTTTCTGCACAACTGAGAGCATCATGGTATAGACATTTAACACTTGTTTTCACAGCTTTATATTGCCACAAACACACTCTAAGCTGCTGTGAATTTTCCACATTTAACCACACTAAACTGACTGTGGGTGAATTAATGATGTTTCTCCCTCCCCCCCTTCCTTTTGGGATCCCAAGAGGTGGGGGAAAAAAAAAAAAACAAACCACCTTCTTTTATTAAAATTTTGCCTGGGCCAAGATTTCTTTGCCTGGGCCAAGATAGTCTTTGCCTGGTCTTTCAAAAAGCTCCTCAGTGAGCCACAGCCTCTATTAGCAGAGACACCCAATTCCCTGTGAGACAAACCCTGAAGTGAGGAAGAAGATGGATCATTTCCTTTTGGCTTTCAGTGATATAGAACTCCCTGGATTTGCTGCTGTTGCAGAATTACTATGCAATCCCACCTACAGATACATTGTAACCTAACTCTTCCCAAAAATGTCTGCTGCTGCAAATATTTCAGAAGAATAAAATCAGGTAGCACAGTAAGCTTACCTCTTTCTCTTTACCCCAGCTTATTGCAAAACACATCAAATGGCCTGAGAGAAGGCTCGACACTGAGACAACACTTAGTCCCCAAGAGTGAAATGAGTTCTGAACTCCCTTCTGAAGAGAAAACAGAGAACCCATAACAATAATCTAGCAGGGAGATCTGAGTCGCTGCAGCACAAAGAGAGACAAATTCATGAGTCAGGAGGTTCTCTGATGTGACTGAGTCAAAGATGTAGTTTTGCCACTGAACTGGAAGCAAAAGGCAGCAGTTACTTCATCTTATCTTCTGACCTCCACGTAAGTAAAGGGCACTTTAAATCACTCCTGTGCATTTGTCCATCATGCTTCAAGTGTAAGCATAAAAAACTCTGTCACCAACTTTTACAGTTCAAGAACTATTGTTTCTCTTCTCCTGTTTCTCTTCTATGGATGTCTTCCTCACAGGGCTTGGTAACAATACCTAATCTCTCAATAATCAAATGGTAAGCAGCCCAGTTACAAAAAAAACTCTCCAATTGTAAGGACTCAAATCTACCAAATGTCCATTCTTACTCTGGGAAGCTAAGTGTTATCTGCAGTGGATCACACAGCCCAGTTAGAAAGGTTACCCAGCTACACATGCTCATGTGTAATGACTTAAATGTCAATACAGTGGTACTGCAGGGCAGTTTAATCTATTGTCCTGCACATTTTCCCCTTGGTTAACATGGAAAATCACGACATGATTATTCAATGACTCCTAATTTAAACATTGATTTTGCAAAGAGACTTTAAAAAGTAAAATATGTGCTTGCAGCAAAGTGTTTCTCATAGAAAAGCAGTTATTTGGATTTTTTTAGAAAACGTAAAAAAAGGCCAGATTTTTCAAAGTTAAATTATTATGCAATAGGAAGAGAAAAATTCTGTTACAAGATAGAACAAATGTAACTATAGCATTTTAGTGTGTTTTCATAGTAAACATAAAAAAAGCAGGACATGGACTTAGTGTATTTATAAAACCAGTTCTGGAAAATTGCCAAATCCTTCTAACAGAAGTAACAAGATTACTTTAAAAAAAAGCTCAGGCAAAAAAGTGGAAACTGCTGGGGCATGCACTATCTGTGGAACATGCAGAGCAGCTCCAGGGAAACTCCTCCTCCACTGAAACAGGTGGGCAAACATTTAAGATGTCTTTGATCAGTGATGACAAAACAGCATCACTGAACATTCCCAGCAACAATAATTTAAGGAAGCACCCCAACCAAAGCAATTTTCAGGACAACTCAGACCTTTGGGAAGGCAGATTCCAAATGCAAGAGCTAACAGAGTAAGAAGCAGGGGCAAGGGAGCCTCTTCTGAATCTATGTAATGAAGGTGTTCCACGGGGAATTCCTGTAGATCAGTGTCCTACCCAAGAGTGACCCTTCTGCCCATCTTTGCTGTACAAGGGTGAGCCTGGCTGGTTTGCATTTTCCTGGTGCCCAGTACAGGAACTGCAGGGTGTGCAGCCCCAAGAAGAGTACGTCAAGGTACAGAAGCTATGCTATGATGAAGAAAAAAACCCTCTAAGACTCATCTAAGGTGCTCTCTTCTCTCGTCTTCACCAAGTAGTCTTCCTTGAAAATGAAAATGGTGGGTAGTTATTACTTTTTCTTTCGAAATGACTCTGCAGAATAGTCTTATTTTTCTATTTTTCCTCCCCAAGATCCATTTCCCTGCAGAAGGGTGTTAAACCCCCTGACAATATGACAAAAACATGAAAGCTATGACAAGTTGTGTTAATGTTAAAGTCTCAGACTCAATGATCAATACTCAAACTGAGCACTGAAAATGCTTTCTTAGGTTTTAGAAGAAAGCTAAAATTTTTTCCCAACTTATAGTTGGTTAATATAGTTTTGATATATCAAAACTACTACTGAAACATATTTGAACAGAGATATCTATGACACAGGAACAGAACTTCTCAAACTTCAAGCACCCTCTGTGTATTGTTTAACTACATTTTGAAAAATGTATTTCATGTAGGTTTTTTAACATTTAAAGAAAAAAAAGGCAAGTATTCTTTTGTTAGAAAGTCAAGGTTTAAAATTGCTACCACAAAGTTTTCCTGAACTTTCAGTTTTTATTCTACGCATTTCAAGTAAGTCTATGTGACTATATGGACAAGTATTTCTGCTTTCCTGCTGTTCTGATGTCAATTCCACAGCCACTCTACCAGGAAGCTTCACATCTTTTCAGAAGCTAGGCAAAATGGGGAAAATCACAAAAGACAAGCATGCACCTACTGCACACAGTGGCATTCAAGCACAAGTCAACATTCGCTCACCCAGTTCTCACAACTGGACCCAAAATTATTCTGGGCTTTTTAATTAGAGGAAACTAATAAAAAAAAGCCTTAAAAATGTTTTATTTTCACAAAATTCCATATCTCATTCTTCATCCTAGCATCCAAAAGAGAAAGCTAGATAAAAGGAAGCTGCCAAGAACCTGTCACCTGGAGTAGTACCTTCTAAACGAAAACTTGAGTGGCAGTGGGTTTTTTGCCCACTTTTGTTTGACATTGCACAGTATTTTCAGGCTGAGTGGTATGTTTGCCCAGTGTTTGACATTACACAGTATTTTCAGGCTGAGTGGTATGACAGTTGTAAAATAGCTTGGACATCTCATTTTAGACATCCAGAAACAGTCAAGTAACAGAGCTACAAGTAACAACTCCTCACGAGGACAGATCTTGCACAACTGGAAGCCCATAGTAAAAGTATAGGAGCTGGAGTATGTACTCATTGTACGTTCATTTTAACTCACAAACATTACACCACGAATATAAAAAGTGAAAAGATACGAAAAAGAATGAGCTAGGAAGTGCTAGATCCTGGTATTGCTGCATTCAGAGTCATTGTAGGTTATAGAGCTACACAGGCCATCTCTAGCTTATAAACAATGATGCTTGGAGTGTTAATATTAGAAATTAAACAAAAAACGTATTCTGGTAACCACAAAGTTTGAGTAAAGAAAAGATACCAGGCTTTGATTCGTATTTCTTCAGCAAACACCTACAGCTAAAGACAAGTTGTTGGTTGCTCTTTTTCTAAGGAGGCAGCTACAGGTTGTGGCTTCCCCAGCAAAACAAACAGTGATGCAGGTCTGTGCACCCACCACAGTGAAAAATCTGGAGTTTTGTCTCAAATCCACTTGTATCTATGGCTTAAAATGAGATTGCAGGTTTTAAACTAGAAAAGCCATTGTGTCTGACTGCTACACAGCAGTAACTTCTCACAGAATCAGGAAAGACAGCTAAGGGGTATTCAAATTTTAAAGTCTGCAGTACTCATTTTTACTAAAGCCCCTACTCAATGGCTTGAAAAATACATAATTTCAAGGGTTTATGCATCAAGTACACCTAAATGAACTACTTACAGGTAATTAGCACCAGATCCAATATTAACTGCTTGCCAGATTAAGCCAAATGACATAATTAGTTTAGAAAGGAGTCTAATTTCACATTCATTATTAGTTGTTTTGAAGCCTAATCCTCAGTATAGATTAGTTAGAGTCTGGGGCTTCCAGTGCTTAGCAAAGCATTACCCAGACTGAACATAATCCCTAACATAACATCTATGTAGCTATAAAATACTGTACATGCACAGCTAACAACAGCCACTGCCATCTGACCTACAAATGGCAACTTAATCATGTTTTATTTTTACAGAAAAGTTAGGCTGGTTAGGTGCAGGTATTGCTCAGGAGACCCTCGATGAAGCTGTGGCAGTCTGACATGTAGGGTGACTTACAGGGCTACCTGGTTGCTAAGAAGGATAGGAAGGGGGAATTAAGGAAGGGAAATTCCCATTTGCCAGGCAGCTGCTCCTACATCCCTGTAACAGCTGCTGATGGAGAGAAGTGATAAAGGAGATAATTAGGGAATAGCAAAGTCTACACCAGTAAGCTTCATGCAAATGAAGTCATTAAAGAACTGAAAAAAAAGATGCTCACTGTATGACAAACACTAGGCTTGTGGCAGGTCTTAAGCACTATGGACAGAAGATCTGAAGGCAGCCTGGGGCACAGCTCACAAATCAGAGCTGAGAGCAGCCATCTGACCTTCCTCACAAAATTACACTAAAAGCCCAAGATTAGTAATACATATGAGCAATGTTTGCAGACATGGTGAAACACCCCAATATCCTTACATCACTTTTCCTACCACAGCTCCTGAGCTACCAAGTTGAACTGGAATCACAGTTTATCCATGGATGATGATAAACTAGCTTATTAAAGACAAAGAAACTTCCAATAGTTATAAAATCTCATGTTAAAAAAAATTCCTAATCTGAAGATCAACTACGTGTAGTACCCTAAAAACTGTATAAATTAAGAAACATCCAAATCTCCCATCTCACCTTTACAAACTCAGAAATACAATTTCCACTGATAGCAGGAACTGTTTATCATAGATGGTCATTCCCATCCTTAAGCCAACCATAACTAACAATAACACAGCACAGATGCACAAGCGTGCAGCTGTTTTTGTCAAAGAAATGCAAGTCATAACTCTTGATGTTATGTTTTACATAACATCAAGAATAATTTTATTTGCCTATAGTAAGACGTGAATGATGTACTACAGAAAATGAAGGCTCTTGTAAAAATTATTTTGTGAAATTCCAACTGCAAGAAAAAGGTTTGTTTGCTTTTTAAACAGTTTTTTAACAATGTTCAAACTCTTCTATTAGATATATTAACTGGGATTGATAGAAGTTTATTAAATGCTTTCAAAAAAACAGACAAAAAACCAGGTCCATCATTTTATGAAACTCAATCATTTGAGGGGAGAATAAATCTGTACAGCATACAATTTTAAACTATAATATCAGTATTATTCATTCTCACCTGCCGTGACCTTAAATTACTTTGTTTTGTTTTCCCCAAAAATATTATTTCAGTACATGTTAAAATAGTTCGTTCCACTCTTCCCTGACTGTTGGGAAGAATACCCATCACTTACTGAGAAGCTCTTTTCTTCTGACACTCAGAAATTTATCAGAACAACAAATACTTAATTGAATTAAAATGTATTTTTCTGGAATTATGAACTCTTTAACCCAGAATTATAAAGAATTATTTTTTTTAATGCATTTTCCTTTATCAAAGCTGTATCCATCACCTATTACAGCAACACACCCACCACTTCCACATTGCTTAACAATTCCAAGCTGGTATAAATGCAAAAAGAGAAAAAATACTTACCTTAGGTGGTTTTCTAGTTGATTAGCAAAAAAAAGTCAGCAACAATGATGAGCAGCACGAATATACCATCCACATAAATGGAAGGGAGCAAAGAAAAAGAAAAGAAACAAAAAGTCAGTGTACATCATTACTATAACCCGACCTTTTTTGTAATCCTATGTATTTAAGAATAAAAAGATCAGAAGATATCTATATGATACACCACAGATTTTTAACCAGTAATTACTTAATTACTAATACAGCCCCACATTAAAAAGAAAGGAAAATGTCAGATTCCTTATAGGTATGAAAATCTAACCGTGCTGAGTGCCAGAAGGAAGATGAGCATCTGTTTTATCATGGAAGTCAAAACACAGCCCATCTTTTGTGGCAAACGAAGTGAGGCTGCCAACTGGCAGACCCAGGTGCCCAGGTGAAGCCCGCTGACTGCAGCAGTGCTACACAGGCAAGAACAAGGTAAGAGATCAAACAAATGTTTCTGGTAGGGATTACAGAAGTGTGAAGAAAAATAAACCTGTGTTTTCTCTGGCCACAAAAAGCCTTCAAAGAACACAGGGAGCCAACACAAAAACACTGTTGCACTTCACACACAGCTCCCAACAAACACTGTCAGAGAAAAGAGACATCAAACCCCCAAACTAAAGACACCAGTTCAGAGAACTTCAATTTGTCCTTAAATGCTTTTATGCTTCTGCTGGCAGTCATATGGCCACACAGAAAATTAAATCAGTCTGTGGTTTTTTGGTGAGGTTGGTTTCAAGTGGGATTGTTGTCCTGTCTCACTAATGCCAGTCCAAGAGAGGAGGTAAAAAGATGGTACAAAATGAGACTGACTTAGGCCACTCATGAAAACTATGACCTCAGGCAGATGTTTAAATTGAGTATTGAAATAAGCCTGAAGTGATACACAGAATAAATTTCCACTTGCTCTTCACATCAAAAAAAAAAAAAAAAGCATACAAATGTGGATGAAGAGAAAAAACACAGCCAGAAAAGTTTACAGACAACACAGCACAAGCAGAGAAGGTAGGAAGGCTTGTAAGGTAAGGGTATGGATGAAAAGTCTCCATCTACCCAGCAACAGACACACTACACAGAATTCAAAGATGGAAAACAGCTACAGTTTCAGTGCAGAAACAGGTGGGACTGAGCTGCTCTCATCCACCAGACTACACACAGACCAACTCCAGCAAGTCAGGGGAAAAACAAACCCCCCACCCCACTTTGAGCCTGTAGCCAGCTCCTGCCCAGGTGCCTCACAACTTGTGCAGAATGGTCCCTAACTGAACAATACATTTAGCTCTACCTTGAATATTTTTTAATGTGAATCAATTTTTCCCATGTGATGAAAGTCCAGCGTTATCAGCTTGTCTAGCCAGAGCCACAGCACCAGCTCTAACCTTCCAATTCCTACTTGGAAGGGAAGTTCCTATCAAAGGATGTCATCCAAGAGTTTTTGGAAAGTTCTTAAAAGCATTCATATCTTGAAAAATACTTCCAGAATACATCAGCTTTCCTAGGGAATTCCTGACATACAGGCTCAGCAGAAGCTCTAAACAGTCAAACTGAAGTAAAAACCAACGAAAATTTATTAACTGTTTTGTTTTGGTTTTGTTTCTGTTCCTGAGACCATTCTCAAAAGACCCCATCAGAAAAGCTACAGAACATCACTGAAGTAAAAGGTTTGACAGTTCTTGAGATACTTCAGCAATGTAAGCCACTACCTTTAGGAAGTTTCCTCTTATTTCCCTCTGATGCCCATTTTAAGAACACCATAATAGCAACCTTTTAAACCAATGGTGGACAGCAGAGATTCCCACTAGGAAGCAAGATGTTCATCACCGACCTCAAAACACAAGGAGCTGCAGCTTCCTACCATATCTTCCATCCTACTGCTCCAAACTCTTTGGCTATGAAGACCAAGCTAACAAATCCCCAGGTCACCTGCTAGCATCACCAACAGCAATACAATCAAGGGCCCCTGGAACAAGTCATCTATACTGGCTCACAGGACAGATTTTATAAAGCTATTTGGAAACTCCAGCTAACCAAACTCACTGTAACCATCATCCTGGCAGCGATTCCGACAGAGATGCTCCAAAATACTTCCTTCAATCAAAGGACTCAGACTAATAATGAAGTTCTGTTTGCAGTTTACCAGAAGTCACATCTGTAGCAGGTTAAAGATGTGTTATTAAACCTGCACTAGCCTCAATCAATATTTCCTGTAAGTTTCTTGGTTTGTCTTTTTTAAAAAAAAAACACAAATTATGTGTTTCATGGTTTCTTTCCTTTCTCAGAAGCTAGCTGTTTTCAGCTTCATAAATAATTGGATTTATAGCAATTTTTACCAAACCCTGACCATACAAACATGGTGATTCAGTGTAACAGCTGTGCCAGAGGGTAGGGGTAGGAGGAACAGACAAATCAAAAAGATACAACAATCAGAATGTTTATTTCCCAGCATCCCTGGAATCAATGACTTTGAGCAGATGCACCTTTTGAATGACAAGAAAATCTCTGAAGTGTGAAAAATCTCTGCTAGTGCACCTCAGGACATGATCATAGCTACTGAACCTTGTAATGCACCTGCATGACAGCAGATTTTGGTTTAACTTGATGAAGGTCATCTTCTCTCTGCACGCTCAGATGCAAGACTGACTCTTCTCATATGCCTAAAACTCAAACCCAAAGTAAATACCACCAAGAGCCTGAAGAATATTCTCACAGGTCAGAGGAACAGTATACATGTCAATGACCACAAAGCCCACTGAGCTTCTGTACTCCCTCCTGCCTTTGTCCTTAAGCCACCATGACTTCAGTAAGTATCACTAGAATGGTTTTCTAACTTTACTGAGCAGCATTTCTGCTGACAGTATCTACTCAGGCTTTATCTTTCACAACAGTACTGAGCCTCTCCTGTCCTGCTCAGCTAGCACACATCAAGATTGCACAATGCAGAGCTACCTCAGGTTTTTATGCAGGTTGAGAAAACCCATTTCTAGAAAGCTTTATGCTAATGCAACTGTTTTTTTTCTGTTGTCTTTTGCTAAAACTAAACTCACAATGCTTCTCATGTTTGCTACGAAGTGATTCACAAAATGATTCTCACATTCAGTGCTAGCACATGAGAAGTCTTCCTGACTGCATCCACTTTCCTCTCTACCCACTGCTTGTGACAGCACACAAGGAAGCTTTGCTAGTACCCTAACAGCAAAGGGGGTTTTGTTGTTTGGTTTTGTTTCTTTTTTTACCTACTTACACTATCTCACAGGAGTCTCCCTTTGTCACACAAAAAGTTGGTATCAGCTGGTATTACGGGTTCTGACCAGAAAACTAGCCCCATGCAATAGGAAGCAACAGAAGCTACGTTGGCACTATGAGCATCCAGACAGACACTACTGGAATCTTAAAGACTTCATCTTTTTCAGCACCAACTATACCTGTTTTGTGTCCCTTAGTGTTGTCAGCATTTCCAACCAAATGTCACTTCTACCAGAAGGGAAAACATTATATACATAAAAAACCCAAATATATAAATATTATATTTGTTTTTTCCCCCTATTCCATGTAATGGGGTTCCAACTCCCACCCACTCCCATTCAAGAAAGTCACCTTCAGTCAGGACACAGTCTGTTTAAGAACAAAAACACAGGTGTAAAAGCAGGTATTCCACATGGAAGGAGACTGAGGAACAAGGCATCTTTCAAAAACAGATCCTAGATTCTTTGGAACAGTGTCCACATAGCCCATTTCATCTCCAATTTGGCTGTGCTAAGCAGCCAAGTAGGTCACAATGGCACCACAACTATTTCACATTTTGGAAAGTATTCAGTGGATTCTTTTCCTTTCTCACAACCAGTTAATGAAGATGAAGCAATCACAACCAGCTATGTTAAGTAACTACATGTAGTATCTCTGATGGTAACGGATACCTGTGATGATGAATGAACCACATGGCTCTGCAGCTTGTTCTTCTAAGCTGACTACACCAGAAACCATCATGTAAGATGCTGACTCTGAAATACCTTTTTGCTCTCGTCCTGTGTCCAACCACAGGAAATTTATGGTACTCCCTGTTTTCCCAAATATATAATTAAGTATTCACATGTACTGGCTACACATGTAGTGGCTATACAGTCAACATGCTCCTCAGGATCACTGGTCAAAAGAATTACTGCAAGCAACTACAGATACACTAGAAAAGAGAGAGTAGTCTTCAGGTTTTTATATGATGACTTGAAAAAAAGTCTTCCTTCTTTCCTCTGTAAGCACAAAGATGAGCAAGTTAAAAAGATCATCCCTGACAGAGATGAATAGTATTTTTAAAATTCCACTGTCCAGCATCTCTGGAATCTGAAGATCAGCTGTTAAAAACAAATACTGTAGTATTTTTTGAGTGGTTTGTTTTTAAATCAGGCTGCCTTGCAGCTCAGGTGGGGAGCATCATTAGCAGTATGTGTTGGCCTCACTCAAAGGCAGAGTGCAAGGGAACAAAGCAGTGGTAGGACCCTCCTAACAAGTGTGCCTGGCTTTGCTGGACTGAAGCACCACTGGTTTATCCACATCTATAAGGCTTCCAGGGTGGCTGCAGAGACAGCAGAGTCAGCACTCCTGACTCCAAACAACTTGAGTTATGTAGAAGCAGACAGATAATATTTCTCCTATCTTTCACAGTAAGCTCACACAGCCCTAGGACCCTTTGTTGTCTCCTGGTTTATCCCTGCAGGCTGTTAGCTGCAGGTTTGATACCAAGCACCTCAAAAAGCTGTGTGTATATACTATTAATGGACACTGTACTACTTAACCAAAGCACCTATCTAGATAAAGATCACAGTCTACCACAGGAACAGTTTTAAATGATCACATACTGCAAACTACTGGCAGTGCACCATTTTCTCTACAAAGAGCATAGAAAAAGGACGTTCGTTTGCCCATTTCTCCTTTCTATTTTCTAAATGCAGAAGATGAAAGGAAATGGCAGGGGCAATGCCCTTACCAGGAACAGCATCCCACCCTTGTGCTCAGCACCTCCTGCAGAGCTGATTAATGGAGTTGGCTTCACAACCTGACACCAGGATTCCTGGAAGAGTCACTTTACACACTGTATGGGCACACATACACAAACGCAAGAATATACAATAACTATCTACAGGAGGTGGGCAGCACATGCCCTGTATCTGTTTAATCCTCCTGCCCAGCAAGTCTGTTCTACAGAGAAAATAATCCTTTGAAGAATAGCAAAAGAAGAACATTTTAACAACTAAACAATTTATGCGACTGACTGCATAAGGAAGCAGCTGATCATGATCAGAAAGGCCACCAGCAGCAGATGATGCTGTAAAAATACGTTGCTTTCTCAGGCTTTATGGAAACCCTGTATGAAGCAGCTGTGCTGCTACCTCAGACCTACCACATGCAGACAGACACTGAAATCAGAAAGACAAACGCTGCAGTGCAAGTTAAAACAGACATTGCAGCAGCAGGGTGACTTCTGTGACAGAAAAGAAACCTAGACAATGCCTGAATACTTCACTGTAACAGGGTCCCACACCAAGAACTTCAGTTCATTCACTACAGCAATGAACTACTAAATCAAATAAAAAAACCAAAACAAACCACTAAAGCCACCACAGGCTATGAAACCAAGGCAAGCTCATTAAAGTAAGTGAAAGGCATCACGTTCTGACATTGGCAAGATGGAGAACAAAGCGACAACTGCCCTGGAACACCACTCGTCCCCAGCTTACCTTCACTCCCAAGTTCTGACTGTTTTTACTGCCCAAGGCATTGCTATTCATTGCCAACAGTTTGTTGATGTGAAGTTCAAGCAGTTCTAATCGTTACACAGAAGCTGTGGTGTTCATGTAGAAACAGCTTCTACTGACAGCCAGAAAAAGGGCTGATACTTGTCCTACATGCACCAGCACGCCACTCTGCAGACACCAATTGGCTTAGAACACTCACCGCCCACAAGCAGAAAGATTAATCTGTCATTTTGCTAGAAAGTTCATTAAAAAAACTCTGCCTGCCCTCTCACTCGTGTTTTGTTTTGTTTTTTTAAAAATCTATTTCAGTTAATTATCAGTTTTACTTAAAATGCAAAATTTGACTGAAATTGTCATTTTTTAAGAGCTTTAACTCAACCATGACTGCTGAGACCTCATCCAGAACCTTCCATGTTAAACAATCTATTTTCCCCAAGTCTCATCACACTCATTCAGAAGTTATCCAATATTCTAGTTATTGTAATGAAAACCTGCTACACCCATTACAACATAACCACAATCACAGGTATATTAAACTAGTTCTTACTAACATCCAGCTGCCCTCATAACAAAAAGGCAAAGGAATCCAAATCTACTTAATGATTCATAATGATAAGTTATGCTACCAAATAGTCCTGACTCTTCTAAACCTGACTCTTTTCCCCTCCTTTTCCATAAAACTGAACGTGAAGAATCTAAGAGAGGAGAATTTTACTAATCAAGTTTTCACTAACTAATCAGAATGAGGAAAAGAGGGAGGGGCAAAAAAACCCCGTCTCGGAATGCAAGATCTATTAGCTCTTCAGAATAGCTTCACATGAATGATTCTCAGCCTGAATGCCATGAAACTGCTGTCAAGGCAAACACACTAAACGTCAGGAAAGGGTGTGTAAACAAATTCTAGAAGTGTTAATAAAATCACTGTGGCATTCATAAGGCACCCATCATTCTTATTCTGTTGCATTTATTACTAGTGCTTTCCAGAAGAAAGCCACCCCAAGCACTAACTGGCATTTAATCTCTGTGCATAAACTCTGCTGGGACTCTCACACCCAACCCACTGGTCACTTGCTATTCCTCAAATACACTGCTAGCTTATCAGGATACAATGTGTTTACTGCAGGGCAGATCACTTCAAAGGCCTGTGAAGGAAACTAGATAGGCAACAAAGCATTTCATGAGTTCAGTCTGACTTTGTTAGTTTGCCTGTTCAGAACTCAAGCATTATGATTTGCTACAAAGATACAAACAGCAATCAGCAGCTTCACTGATGAGGATCAAGACAGAAGATCTCTAGTCAGTGGAAAGAGTTAAACAGTTACCAACTGAGTAACTGGATCTAAACCTCAGTTTTAGCACCTCAATTTTCTCTGCAAATGGAAAAAAAACCCACACCTCTTTCTTTATGCTGGGAGGTAAGCATATTCCCTCTTATTCAATCAGGACAAGGACAGAGTTGAGAAGATTCTGAACATACACATGCAACAGTCCTGACCACATATTCAGGTTGGACAGCCAACAAGAATCCCTGAAGTCTGACTGACAGTTTTCCCTGTTGTGGCAAAGGAATGTGACAATCAAATTTCATCTACTTTATGTTACTAATGAGATTTTGAGAGATGCTAATTGGGCTTGACACTTCGTTCTTTCACACAGTTCTGCAAGTGTATGTTAATGTTCCCGAAATGTAACTGGACTATGAAAAACTTGGCCAAGACTCAGCAAAATTCAAAACCGACTATTTTCATTTCATGCTAGCATGTGGTTTTAGGGACATGAATATTAAATGAGCTTATAAGAAAAAATACTGTTCATTAATTTGCATCTGAAATTGAAACTTTCCCCAGCTTTGATGAGAGAACACATTAATAAAGCAGTTTTGATCACTTTGCTAAAAAGATTGTGCAGAAAAGAGTCCACCTCAGCTGGCTGCAACACCAGCTGGTTTTGTGACTTTGAGGTGACATTATTTGCTTTAACAGACAGCATTAACAAGTGTCAGAGTGGACACTATGCAGAAAAAAAAAGATGATGATGATTCATGGAATAAAAAAGATTTATAGTGTGGAACAATATACCAAGAATGTAAACTCAAATCAACTCCACATAAATAGAGCAAGGTCTCCTGAGTTATTGCAGGACCAACACCTGAAAGTACTGAGGAGACTTTATCCTTGTGCAGCATTCATAAAGTGAGCTCCCTAGAGATCTCTCGTCCCTACAAGGCTGAGGCAGTAACCTAGTTAGCGCTAGTAACCTTGTGCACCATGAAATGAACCACAAAAGTTACCCAAAGGCTAGAAAAGTTCTTCACAGTGTGTGTTCCAAATTTATCAGCTAACAAAAAGAGATTATTTGTTCCAAATTTATCAGCTAACAAAAAGACAACAACTGCCAAGGGAGCCAAAAACCTTCACAAAGAGAAGACATCAGGCACTAGGTTACTGGACAGAGCAGGGATAGGCATGACCTGCACTCATTTCGAGGATCTGAGAGCAGATCAACAGACCTTCCAGCCGAGAAGGGCGGCAGCTGAAACGGCACTTACAGACTTGCCACCCGAGGACTTCAGAGGGAGAGGTCAGTTGCCTTTCTGGTAGATGCAAGAGGAACAGGCTGCCCCTTCCCCAGCAAGCTGAGAATTTGTGAGAATTTGTATAAACTTTGTTACTTCGAGCCCCCAACACTTCAGTTTTCTACAGCAAAGCTCGCAGGCAAGACCTCTCTGGCAGGCATGGTATGTATGTGGCAACGTGCACTTGGCAGTAACACCAATCACCCCCTCACCACATCCCATACGGTAAGGGACATGTGAGAGGAGCACCAACACCCCAGACTTCCAGGCAACTACTGCAACTAGCACTGTGGAAAAGTAACTAGGATCCCTAAACTTTCCTGCATTGAAAAATAAATTACACACTGCTCATGTACAACAAAACAGGAAACATTTAGACCTGTAGCAACAGTAAGAGTAACATCTCTGCAGGGCTGAAAAACCCAAGAATCATCTTATGACTGGAATATATGACCTTAAAAGATCAAAAATTAAAAGACCCAAATGATATTTGAATCTAGTATTTACCAAACATTTTTTCCTAGTTCTAATTAAGTATTAATGATTGAATTCATGTGCTTAGGGAACCCTGGCTTTACATGCTTGAGAATAATAGAATCAGGAAAAAATGAAAAAAAAATTGAAAAGTTAAAAATTAGGGACTGGAGCATTTTCCCTGCTCCAGGCTGAGAGAGCTGGGACCATTCAGCCTGGAGCAGAGAAGGCTCAGGGGATCTTATCGAGGGACATAAATAGCTGAAGGGAGGATGCAAAACGGATGAAACCAGGCTCTTCAGTGGTGCCCAGTGACAGGACCAGAGTTGATCTGCAAGATTTGTGATTCAGAAATTTGTAACCACTACTATCATCCCAGACTTGTGTTCAGTGAACGACCTTGGACAGTACTACTTCTACATCACAGTAGCACGTTTTAGTTTGCTCTGGCTGATAAGGGGGTTTAACTTAATCTCTATTTTCTTTAGATCTAAGCAGGCAGTTGCAATGGTTACTGAGGGATGGCTCTGTACAGCTCCAGTGCAATTGAAATCTTTAAAGACAAACTCTGAAAGAAAACTCAGTAACCCAGAAGGGATAAGATAAAAATTTAAAAAAAATTAAAAAACCTCTTCATATACAAACAAATATCATTAACAGTTAAAACAGACAAAGCTGATTAATTGCTGACTTTACACAGAAACTGTCTACAAAGTTAAGCAAAGAGACAGAGCTTTGAAGTGCCCCAGTAGAGAATGAGCCCACAATACAATACAAGCTCAATACAAGCACTTGTAGCATAACATACAAACTCAGAAGAGGAGCACAATTTACAATTATTAGTTTTGCTACAATTTACTCCATTTTACAATACACACAAAACAGTTGGCCTCTGTCCCACAAAAATTGCAATTTGAAAACCAAGAGCAATGCTACAATGTAAGTCAAAAGTAAAATTCCAGATAAAGTATTACAACCAATTCTCAACATAAGAAATGTTAATTTTGAAGAGTAAACATGGAATACAAAGATGACAAGCTCAGCAGGAATGCAAGTGAGCATTACATGACAGCATAAGAGAAACAGAATTCATCTCAGACTTCATAGACATGATGGCTTTTAAGACAGTCTAGTAAGAGATTGTGATAATATTGTGCATAAGTCATTAACGTGATCAAAGAATGCCTAAGAACTGAAATGGGTTTTCAGCATCTCCTGAAAAAAAAAACAGAAACAAGAAATGAGTTATGTCTATTGTCACAGCTAAAAAGTGAGCTTACATCTGCCAGTATACATTAACTGCCTGAATAAAGCAATAAAACACATAGCAAGGATCTCCAGGTCTTATGGTCTACAACTGTCACAGGCACCAATGTCACAAAGTCTTTTGAGATGGAGTCTGAACAATTCAAAGTCAGTTATGTTATGAAAGCTTTCTCAGTTTTTGGTATTGAAGAAATTTAAAGCTCATCTTTGTTCTTTTACCAACATTATCCTGTAATTTAACACTTCAAGCCAACTCAGCTTTCTACATATGCTCTCACGTGTTACACTTCCCTCCTAGCTCTAAGTACACATTTACATAGGTTCTGCAGCCTCTGCTTGTATCTTAACTTTGAAACACTTTGAACTCCTATTTCTTAAACTTAGTGAATCAAACGTAGAGACCTGGTAGATGCAAAAATACATACATTCACAGAAACAGAACTATTCTTGCATGGAAAGCTGTCGCAGTTTAACCAGAAGAAAAGTATAACTCTCCCTAGTCTTTGCTATATTCCTACAGTACCCTTGGAAGAACCATAGCCTAGATCTACTGTGGACTGCAAAGGGATGAATTATGACAAATCTCAACTTACATTAGAAATCAGAAAGAAAGGAGGAGGCAAGAATCACAGAAATCAATTTTTGAAAGCTGAAGAACAACTGTAGCTAGCAAATTCTTTCTGAGAGCATCTCAGAAACAGAGAAAGGACAACTTTGAAAGCAGAGGTTGTACCTTCAATAAGGCTGTAGGTGAAATAGTTTTATCTCTGCAGGGGATGAGGGAGGAGAAAAACCAGGCGGGGTTTCAATTGTGTATGCTCTGTTTCAGGTCTGGGGCAGAATGAGTAAGCTTCAAACTAAAAGATGTTGGCAACAGCTGCCCTAAGAATTCCTCACTGTAATTGTTCAAGAGGCAAAGCCTGTTTCAGAAGTTTCTGCTCTTCTCCAGCTTTGTGTTTCCAGCTCCATGCCACATCTGGCTGCACCTCAGCCAGATAAATGCAGGGTGAGGGGGTTGGAATGTCCAGGGGGAGCATCAGTTGGCTCTGCCATCCTTTATTCTAAAAAGGATCTCCGCCAGCTTAGTTTACAGAACCAGAAACCAGGTGCACCAACACAGGGAACGTGCACCGTGAACACCCAGCACAATTGGGAACACCAATCTGGGAGGGAGAGGTGAAGGGGCACTGACTGCGAGGCCACTGGTGCCTCCCAAAAGGGGCAGGTCCTGCCTCTGGCTGGCCTCAGACCCTGCAGGCACAGCAGAACCCTCGGCAGCAGCACAACACAGGCCTGCTCGACAGCCACGGGCAATCCCAAACTTCACACAGAATTAACTCGTCTGTTCAAGCTCAATGGCCTCTGATAATTTGTCTTCTACGTTAATTTATAGAACCATTTTTTTTTTTAAATTACAGTTTGAAAAGTGACATCATCCGGTGGCAAAGTCTGCAGTTTAATTATGGGCATATCTTTGTATTTGTTCTGAATCTACCTCCTGATAATTTAAGGTAGTCCCACAGTCCCTGTAAGTTAGCAGGCAGTAAATCATTCCTCCTGCTGTTCACAGATGCACAGGGCTCTAACCACAGCCCATTCCCCTCCCTAGATGTCCTCTTCTTGCCCAGACTTCTCACTTTTCTGTCGGTCCCTCGTGTAACAGTGGTCTGTAAGCTCACCTCCCTCACTGCCATTCCACACTTCCTAGCTCCAGCACACCTCCTTGACACAGGAAAGCCAGAATAAAACACAGCAGTCAAGATCACCTTGTAGCAGCACAGACACACAAAGTTTCCTCCCTCATTCCCTTCTCCTCCCCAGTAGGTGGTCACACTTCCTTGCCACATTTTGCCCATTTGCTGAGCACTAAGCTGATGTTTCCCTTGAACAAGCGTAACTCCAAGGTGATTTTACTGAGAACAGGGAGTCCAGAAACCACAGCTGGGTATCTAAGGTCAGAAAAGTTCTGTGTTTCACAGCAAGTTTCATGCACCCTTTTATCATCCAGCCACAAGCCACCTGAAGGTCCTCCCACAACTTTCTCTGGCTGCCACACTCTAACAACATCAGCAGCATAGTGCTGCCAATATATTCTGTCAGACCCGTGTTAACCCTTCTCCAGTTAACCTGTGAAAGAAGACATACCAGACCTAGCAGAGGCTTCTTCAGGACTCCACATGAGATGTGCAGGGCTGGAGGAGATCTGAGTTGGACACATGGCTGATCCCTACTGAGTCTATGATTTTTATTAAGCATGAGAAAACAAAAGACACAGTCCATGAGTTTTAACTAGTTTCTTTTCCTCCAAAACACAGAAGGAGGAAATATCAGTGCCTTGTTAGCCTAAAATAACTGGAACCTGTAAAATTATTTTGAGTCTTGAACCTGCTACAAGTCTTTTTACAAAGAGGTGAAGGCAACTTGCAGAAAAAGTATGTCCCTTCCAAAGAGAACAAATCACATGAAACTTCAGCTGAACCAACCATTCACACTGGAATTGCTGAAAAGCATTGTAGAAAATTAAGTCTGACTTTTGAAAATGCTATCAATACTTTTGCTAGACACTAATCTTTTAAATTTAATTAATAGAATTGGTATGTTAACTGTAGAATCCATCAATCAGCTCTCTCCAGCTACCCGAAGTAATGCCACAACTAACACTTTTTATGGTTGTTTCAGAGGAAAAAGCTCCAGATTAAAAAAAACACAGCAATTTGAAAAAAAGATGATACTAAAGTTCAAACCCCAAATGACAGCACTGAGTTGTGAAATACAGCAGAAATATCCTTCTACTGTAGCAACATGAAGTAGCATTCAGTACTTTTCTTGGGATTTTTTTTTTGGAGGTGTATTGCAAATTTGTCACATAATCCAGTTCAAAAGTTGCATCCCATAAATATTCAGTATTTTTGCCTTATAATCTGAAGACTAAAAATATTTGCTTTATTTGCATTTGTCTTCAATAGGTTGCAATGGGAAATTTTACAGGAATCTTAGTTTTTCTATCCTTCACTTCTAAATATTGAGGATCAAGATAAATAACAGAAAAGATTCCTTCATATTCAGACAGATTTTCATCTCCACTACTATATTATAAACCAAGCAGCTACATTTTGGGACTGGAATTCTGCTTCTACTTAACATACCTTCTCCTACCCTCCACAAAACTGGCTGTTCTCTACACTTCCTACCAAATACACCTGCACCTACACTCCTCTGTGCAACACCTGCAGCCACCAAAAAAGCAGAAAAGCAATTATTTCATAATTAATGTGTCTTTCATAATCTAAATCCCCTCTTTCTAGGCAAAGGCATCTGCCCCTAGTAGAACCAGCCAAAACTCAAAAGCTCAATACAACATCTTGTTTAGTTATAGAATCATAGAATAAAAAAAGGTTAACTGGACAAATAAAGATATATAAAAAAGAACCTTTTCACAGAAACCTAGCTTTTCCAAGCAGCACTTTTTTAGGTCTCCATGTATGCAGCTGAAGGTATAAAGGGCCAGAGATGCATCAACAGTCCCTCAATCAGAGTCTTGACACAAGGTCCCCAAGTGGCAGCTCTGTGGACTTGTGTACCTTCTGCCCTTTCAGTCCCCCCAGGGTGCTGCTTCAGAGGACCACGTTTCTCTTGGTTAACAGAAGAGACCATAAGAGTCTCTTCAGAACTTGCCTTGAGACGTAACACCACCAGAGTAGTGTGATGCTGAGCACACAGGAACACAGCACCAAAATGCTGCTCAGGGCATCTGTAGTTGGGAGAAATCTCCAGAAGGGGAACTATGAAAGCCTGGGCTTAATTATTTAAAAAAAAAAAAAACAACTTTTGAAACTGCTTTTGGAGCTTTATAGAAATAACTAGAGGAGATTCCACAAAAACGTTCTACTCCTTCCTCCCATTGTTTGCCACTGAGAATAATTTGGCAATAAAGACAAATTCTTTAGAACAGAAAGTGCTAAAGATCCAAAAGCTAATGGATAAGAGTTCTCAAAATTTAAACTAAACTTAAGAACGACAGGGTTCATTTGCTTGTAAAGCTCATGCACAGGAGTACCCTCTACTATACATAGCTGCTTCACTCCTTGCTGGGTTCTAAATTAAGCTGGTGAAATGGTCTTAGAAAGTAAAACAGAAGGTTAGTAAATAGAGAAAATCGAAAATTCAGCCCCAAATACTTCACAAGACTCAGGGAAGCCTCACCCCACTGGTTAACTGACAGAAGATCAATCCTGAAGTGAGAAGTAATTCAGACCATTTTAGAAAGGAGAAAAAAAAAAAAAACAAAACAAAACAAAAGAAAAAACAAACGCATCACACAAAACAGGCTAGAATTAGGGCAGTAAAATTCCACTAAGCAGCTGACAAAAAAAAAAATTAGGGTTTCACCTTTTTCCTTTGACATTTTACTACAACTACATGTAAGTGGTACCCTTCCTGCTTGCTTGATTGCTTTCTGCTCCCCCTTTCCTACTCTCCTCAAATGAAGTTGTTTTAGGTGGGTGTGTTGTTGTTTGGGTTGGGGTTTTTTGGGTTTCTTAGGTTGGTTTGTTGTTGTGGGGTTTTTTTTGTTTGTTTTTTTAATCACTGCTAAAGAACTGGAGATAAGCTAAGCTAATAAAATTAAAGAACACTTTGAAACAAAGCTGACAGATTGCCAACATTAATTCGGGTCTGTATTTTGAGCAGGATCCCACTAACCTAGCTCCAAACGATTTGTGCTCTCGACATCCTGGACTGAACACCACTGTGCTGGAGTGACCTCCCACACAAGCTGCAACACTGAAGTTTCACTTTTCTGTCTGTTCTTTGACTGTTTTTCCATGGATACTTTTCAGACCCTATTTTAACTTCCATGTGTTTTAATATTTGTTGTAGCAACACGATAATGAAATATACAATCCCATAGCTCTTCCAAAAATCTGAAGGCAGCATTTATTCCACTCACAGCAGAGGTACATCCTCGATCTCCAAACCAAGCTTTGTTAGGCACTAGGTGTACGGCTTGGAAACTGAATTGTCTAATGGAAATACTGAGAAGCTCTTTGCCATAGCATTGCTGGCAATATAAACACTCAAGATTACAAACAGTATCACCATGTGAGCATTCCAGGCCAGCCTATAAATAGCAATTCAGAAAAAACTGGCCTCTCAAAACTACAGCGCCTCAGTACAAAGTGTATCTGCTAAAAATATCAGCTTCATTATGTGCAGTAACAGCGTGCAATGAAAATAGGTCTGCCTGAATTTTGTGAATTAAATAGCTATTTATACACCCTATCTCATCTATTAAACTGCTGATAATTGGCAGGACTACTGTGACAGACTTATGATTGAACAGATGTACACTGATTTACCCAGGAATGTGTATTTGCAATACTGCCCCTGACAATTGAAGTCTGACTTCAGAGCTCCTTCAGAAACAGCACAGCCAGGTGGCTGTCTTCATACTGTGATCAGAATTTGAGATTCAGAAATTAACTTAGGATTGCAGCAACAAAAGCAAAAGGACACATATTACATCAAGTTTCTTAGAAATAAGATGCTCATCTACCTATATAGATAAAAACGTATGTTGAGAAAATGATTGTTTTGTACAAGAAAATATACCAGTTTGATACTGTTAATTGTTTCTCCAGAAAGAACAACTGAACAACAGATTCATCTTAATGGCTACACCATGTACTTATACAATAGAGGGAGTGGACACATTCCTCAGGTAGCAGATCAGTAGTGTGCAAGGTTTCAGAAACAATCAGAACTTCCTGAGAGATAATGGAAAAGATAATTCATGTATTACTCAGGACTGGCTTGCTCAGTTTGCTTTGCCAAAAAAGGAAGGTGTTAGATGCTGTCAGGGAAGAAAATGACAATTTACTTCAAAGTATTAATGACTTGAAAGCTTATCAATGGCTGCAAATGTCGATTTTAGCAATTTGTATGGAAACAGCCAAAGAAAAAATAAAGCACTCATGTCTCTGCCGCACACCTCAGCCCACTTTCTGTACTTCAGCCACTTGTGTTACACTATCTCACAGGTCAACGACTTGAACAAACCAGTGACACTAAAGAAGTAAAAAAAACGAAGGAGACCAACAAAAAAAGGGCAGATTTAAACGTGTAGCCCAAACTCACTATCTTCATTTGTGGTGGCAACCATCCAGCTGCTCCTGGGAACAACATGACTGAAATCAGTTCCTCTTCAGCTCAGAAACTCCTCCTGGAGAGATTCCCAGCAAAGCAGCAACACGTGAGCAGCAGCTCACTGGTCAGCAGCTCACTGCAGGAGCAGGTGCTACTGCAGAAACCACTGCTGAGGACCAGCAGGATGGTCAGGGCTAATGAGCTGGACATCCACCCAGTGCTGCACAGGCACCACTGTGCCAGGGATTGCTGGGTTCTCCTCTTCTCCCTCTTGCCACCAAGCAAGAATCACTGACCTGACTCCCAACCATTACACGTTTTTAAAGGTAAGCTGTATGAGTAGAAGAGTTTGCTGTTTAGAGAACTGGAGACTGAGTGACCTTCATCAAGCAGCTTCTAGAGCATTATGGGGAAAAAAAATGACAGGGGGGCAGGTCTAGGAGACCATAACTCTGTATGCTGCTTTTTTAGTCATTAGTAAGTCCTATTTATTTAACATACAGCATTAGAGATTTAAACTTACCAGACAAGCTACTATGTGTGAACCAAGGGAAAAAAAAAAAGTAACCACTGGAGACCAAGGCATCCCTTTAGATCAGTAACAATGCTGAGCCAGTGTCAAATAATTTTGCAGCATCCTGGCCTATTTTTACAATCTTCTGTTTAGTTGCAGTTACAGACCTGCTTCAGAAATTCAAATATTATACAGACACTAGAAATAAATAGAAAATAAACCCAGATAGAACTGGAAACTAAGGCATTCTCAGTGTTTAAGACAACTAATTAAGTCTCTGTGAGGGATGAAGATATAAGTGCAGATACTAATTGGTTCTTTTTTCACAGTCATGCACAGCTTTCAGTAAGAGCCAAAACCAGCTATCCTTGTAACTACATCAGTTGATTACAGAGTCTATTTAAAGAAAATAAATAGCAATTTCAAATTATAGATTTTATTCCCGAATTGCAAGATAGATCCATGTGTCCTGTTACAAACAAAAAAAGTGCTCTGAAATACAGAGAATCTATGTGAGACAGTTTCAGTTTCCAAGTTGCATGTTGAAACAGGAATGTGCTCTTTTGTTCTATTTTTTTTCCCCTCATTTAATCATAATGAAGTCAGTTGTGACATTACAACGGTTTCCAGAGCAACAGTCCAGTCAGATGTGATGAACAGAAGATAAGGGTGTGCACAGGAGAGCTCTGTAACCCACCCGTGGTCTTGATGGGAAATCCAGCATCAATCTGTTTAGGGCAGAGAAGCAACTGGATCTGTCCTCTTCTACATGCAAGCAGAGTTTCATGTAGTGGGATCAAACTTTAAAGAAATAGAAGGTGAGAGTGTCGTTTCCCCCAGAACACCTGAAAAGGATGTATAAATCATCCGGTCCATTCCACAGGGATAATACATAAAAACAAAGCAGAAAAAGCTACTATAACACAGCACTTACAGCTGCAAAAACATGAATGGCTGGCTAGACTCATCATCCTTCAGTGTTTGGCTGTCCCACTTCCCAAGAAGGTAGAGACACAACGCTTTATGAATCCACAGCAGAATGGACAGGGTCTAACAAAGAACCCCAGATCGAGTCAGGTGTCCACACAAACCAGACGCTGTCAGAAATAGGAGAAACAGATGATTGTGCCTTGAAAGGCAGGAACTTCAGCATGAGAAACAGCCCGAGTTCTTCCAGGGATATACTTACTCCCATTATCTACAGACAAATCACCTTTAGGGGTTTCACAGGGTGTCTGCAATCTTTCAAAACAGAGCTTGAAATGCTGTGGGTTCACAGACTCATGTGTCTGTGTCCTGGGGCACGTTATGTGTAAATACTACATACTAATGATTAGCCCACAGCACAAACAACATGAAAACTGCACACTCAGCATCATTTAAATATGTGAGGCACAGGAGAGGAGCTTTTCTTTCTTATTACTGGAGTAATACCTCACAGAAGATTAATATTTAAAAAAAAAAAAAGAAAAAAACACACCCTTTCTCAGAAAAACAGCAACAGAAATATGCTGTAACAAAAGCCACCAAAGCAGGTGCCCTCCTCCTGAAAAAACGCCCCCAAAGAAGCATGTGATGGAACCATTATCACCAAAAGCAATTGTTTCCTTCTTGGCATCATCTAACTATTGGCATGAAAGCTAACCAAGAATCCTGCTTCAAAAGCAAAGCCTTGAACAATCCTCCAGAGTTTCTGTTCCCATGCGAGCTTTATACTTCATGTCACACACCGCTGAACTACAGGAAAAGGGAGGCTCTGTGGAAATGGGGCAAAGCTGTGAAAAAAAGTCCTGGTTAAGGCCTCTATAAACAAAGGATATAACCCAGGTTTATTTACTATGCTAATCAGAAGCCAGAAAAAAAAAAAGCAATTGATACTGTCTCTGTTGAAAAGGTAGAGAATCAAACAGCTAACCTCAGGAAAATTTGATTGGTACACATAGCATCATTTTTGCTCCCGATGGAACTTTTACCCCACTGTGCAGCTTCCCAGTGCAGACAGACCTACCTACAAATCCATAGGCCTGCAAAAAAATAGAAAATTTCATGTACCATATTAGGTCCCAAATCAGTATGAACTTTAAATTAAAGCCACATTTTATAAATTTCACGTTTTGGGAAAAATAACTACCACAGATAAACAACAGCAGTCTTGGTAAACATGTTATCTTGGTCACTAATTTTCCAAAGAAGGAATAAAATCCATCCCATGCTAGTGCCAGACAGCAGGTCAGTACCTGTGAAGTAAACCTACCATTACTGCAATGAGTAGCTGGCTCCTAGTTAAGCCTTCAGAAGGGCATATAAGCCATGACTGTAAGAGTGATTTTTGGAAACATGTTGTAATTTGGGGAGGCAGGAGCTGCTCTACATCAAGGGCAGGCAATTGTTTCCTTTACCCACATCCCTTCTCCATGCTGTAACCAAACAATAATTCACTCCAGAGAGGGTTTTTTTTTTTTTTTTTTTTTTTGAGTTGCTACTGTTCTATGCCAGCCACTTTTGTATATCTTCTTCATTCACTTTTCAAAGATAACAGAAAAGAACCTTTTCTGCACAGCTGCCTCACCACCAAGCACAGGAAGTAATTTGAATTGATGGCTTTACTGGTGGATCTAAGCTGAACAAAAATACGAAGGTGCTAAATAGGACAAAGATAGAAAATACACAATTCAAACCCCCAAGACTTAGAAAGAGCATAAAGCATGACTAAACAGGCCTATTTTCTCTAAGACATGAGAGGGGGAAAAATAGAAATGGAATAAACTTCAAAAAAAAAAACCAACACACAAGCAGATGCATTTTTTCAGAGAACACATTTCAAGTGTTTCTTCATTCAGGGAAAGCCAAAACAGACAAGTTTGAACTTTTTTTTTGCAAACCAATTCCTGGAGAGCTTTTAAAAGCTGTCTCTATTCTTTGTTGCCGCAAATTGCTTCCATAATCTCGGAAAATTGTGATAAGGGATTTACAGCAGTTTTCCCTTCCTGATGAAACCAGTGTCTTCTGACCCAATTCCAACTAAATCACTTCATCTAAGCTTCAATTTGTATCAGAGGATATTTTTTTTCCAGTGCTAAACACTGACCACTCTATTTTCCACAAGCTGAGAAAAAGAAAACATTTCCCAACAATTCAGTCTCCATTTTTCCCTCCACATCTGAGACAGACAATTCTCATTTCCTGTAGCTGCACATATGCACCACCTGAGCCATCACACCTTGTCTCTTTACAAACACTTCTCTGTCTTCTTGAAGCAAGCTTATTAGTTATTAAAAAGGTGCTTTTCTTAACCACAAGGTGGTAACATCGTCTGCTTCAGAACTTGGTCTTACAGATACTCAACATATCTTAATAAATCCCAGTACATTACTTGGGAACTGTATTTAACACTCCTCCGTGTTTACCACAGAGCAGCCATTTACCTTGGCCCTGGGATGGAAACTATTAATGCCATCCGTGCTGACTCCAGCTGGTATAAGACTAATATAAAATTCCACTAGCTGCTTTCAACTGCTTGTTTAGTTGGCAATAATAAAAGTCAAGCTCATTAAAAGCAGCCTTGCATAGCAAAGTTTCTGCTTATCTCAGAGAAGCGACCAAGCATCTCTGTGAAACTTTCCACCATGACAGATGAGTCTACTTACATGGCCCCTGTTTTTAATAACAATCTCAAAAAGCATTGCCATTTTTTGTCTCAAACATGTCTATCAACTGAGCTAAAGTTGCTAAAAAAAAAAAGAAAAGCTGCTACATCAAGGCATTCAGGTGTTTCCTGTATGCCAACTCAAAATTTCTAACATCAGAGGCATCCCTAACATTCCAACAGGCGGCTGGAGAACGAGCATCTCTGAAGCAAGTGTTGATGAATCAGTTTTTTTCTGTCTCAAACAATACTTAGTTGCATACTGATGAAGATGTTACATGTCCTTTCTTATTTTAAACAAACAAGACACTACTGGAGAAGTCAAGAAATCCATGATCTGAAATACACACTAGAGAGTTTTGCTTGCAAATTGCAGAATCCTGAAACTATGATCTGAGAGATACTAAAAATAAAATTTAACAGTTCCAGTGGCCTTTCTGTTCTCCTTTCTCCTTGAAGTCACAGTAATGTTATTATAGGCATCAGTAAGCACCAAAACCAAGGAAACAACAGTTTAATTATGGGCAACTTTTTTGTAACTTATTTATTAAAGGCACCCATGAAGTAGAAATTCTCTTGTGAACTGTCACCAGCTTTTGACTTTATCATGCTCCTCCAAAACTAAACGACTTCTTCCTCATCTACACATTTTGTAATAAGCCTTCTTGACAGCTCATAATCCATAACACTCTATCTTTGTCCTTCTACAGCTTCTGTTCCAAGCAGTACTTGTCAATAGCAGTCTTCTGCCTGCTACTGGCTTCAACTTTCCAGATTTCCAAGTAATTTCTGACACTTATCTTTCAGTGAGCTGCTGAGCCCATATACACAAGGCAGACAAGTACCAAAGAAAAGCTACTGTTAAAAGAAGGTGGTCCTAGCTGGTAGACATGGACAATGAAAAAAGGTTCACTAAGTATCTTATATTTGATAGTTACCCAAATGTGTTATCACATACTTCCTCTCAAACCTATGAAGTCCCATATTGTGACTCAGATGAAACTCTTCATTTTTTAAACTGTCATACTCCACTCCTCCTGATCTACCAACAGCTAACACACAACCACCTTGAGACACATCATTAAAGAAGGAAAGGTTAGAGGTAGAGTTCTTAGTGCAGGCTTTGAAGACAAAAGACATCTTCCATGACACCATAAACCCAGAGGATGGCAGCCACCACCCCAGCTTGGTCCAAGGCAGCAGGAGGTCAAAGCCTTCTACATTTCAGAAAGAAAGCTGACTTGTCTTATCCACTGCACAATCCAGAAAGAGGAGAAGCACAAGATGGACAAAGGCAAAAGGAACAACCTATCTTGTTTCCTCAGCTGCATTCTCTCTTTCCTTTAGCAGTTTCTTCCCATAATTAAGTAGCTGTGCACTCCTGGCCCTCCTTCACTGGACTTGAGCTTTTAGCAATTAGTCTTTGGTACATGAACAAATCTGCTGTTCCTGCTATAATATAGCCATGATGTTGTTAATTTACCATTAACAAAACCAAAACACCTATTCTTTTTAGTATTGTTTAATTAAAACATTTTCTAAATATCATAGCTGAAAATAAAGAATTTAAATGCTACAAAGCATCTCTTCTTCAAGCAGAGAACTATTTAACATGGCTCTTAGGGCACAGTGCTAAACAGCTGAGTAGTATCTTCTGACATCATCTCCACTGATGTGCAAGGCAACACATGATCACACTCAAGTTCAAAGTTGGTTGTTCATCCAGTCTAAGTTAGCTGTCTGCAGTTGCATTCACTTTTCTGCAGAAAAAGCCTGAAAACTTCAGTCCTCAGTAAGTTATAGAAAACCAGACTTGTTTTGGTTGGAAAAGACCTTTCAGGTCATGAAGTCCAAACATTAACTTAACACTACCAAGTCCACCACTAAACCATATCCATATCTAAACAACTATATAAACTAAACCATATCTACACGACTTTAAACACATCCAGGGATGGTGACTTCACCACCTTTCTGGGCAGCCTGGTCCTGACTTGATAACCCCTTCAGTGAACCAATTTTTCCTAATATTCAACCTAAACATCCCATGGCATGGCTTGAGGCCATCTCCTCTTGTCCTTCCACTTGTTACTCAAGAGAACAGACCAGCACCCACCTCTCTACAACCTCCTTTCAGGTAGTTGTAGAAAGCAAGGTGGTCTCCTCCCCTCAGCTTCCTGTTCTTCAGACTAAATAGCCCCAGGTCCCTCAGGTCTCTTATGCTCCTCATAAGGTTTCTGCTTTAGACCAGTGGCTCTCAACCTGTGGTCTGTGGACCCATGGGTTATCACAGAGGGCCATGAAGTCTTAAAGCAGGGGTGGGGAACATCCAGCCCAGAAACATTTGGTCTGGCCCACAGAGGAAGACAAGCTAATAGAAAATCCAGAGATGGTTCTCCAAAACTGCAGTTCCCCTTCTCTCCAAATCTGAAGACCTTTCATGAGAAAACTGGAATAAACATTTGATGCAGTCTAGTGCTTTAAATCTTGAATTAAGTCTTTATGGTCCATGGCCACAAGGGGTATTTAAAGGGGGCCTGTAGTGAAGGAAAGATGGAGAACCCCTGCTCTAGACCCTTCACCAGCTGTGTTGCCCTTCTCTGGACCCACTCCAGCACCTCTATGTCTTTCTTGTAGTGAGGGGCCCAAACTGAACCCAGTGCTTGAGATGTGGCCTCACCAGTGCAGAGTACAGGGTGGTAACAAGACACAATCACTCCCCTACTCCTGCGGGTCACACTAGTTCTGATACAAGCCAGGATGCCACATTATGCAGCATTTCATTTTAGCAAGCTAGAAGAAAGACGGCACATGAAGAGATTTATTTAGCTACTGTGCCACAGCAATCTGACCTCTCAACACAGAACTCACCAGCACTGCCCCTCGCACGACTGACTCTATGGGAAAAGGGATCATTCAGAGGGAAGAGGTAAACCTATTGCTAATAAATGAATGTAATTTCAATTCCTTCATGTGTTTCTCTACTTAGTAACCTCCACCTCACGCGTCACACTAAGCCTGTCAGCATTTCTCTCACCTTCACAATGTGTCTATTTGGAAAGTGCAAACTTTCCTAAAAGCAGTAAAGACACAATTCATGCATTTCCCAGCAGTAAAGACCTTCTGGCCTTTGAAAATATGTCACAAACCAAAGGCAAGGGTCAGATGGTGTGTTTATTAAATGAAAATTAATGTTGATGCTACTCTTTTTTTCCAAGGCTTTACTTTTCCTGTTAGGAAATAAGAATGGTTTTACAGTTTATTAATACACTGACAATTGTAAGAAAGTACAGGTAAATACAGGGAATTTTTCTGGCTAGGCATAAGAATCTATGATGACAAATATACTGAAGAGCCACATCATCTTTTACAACTTCCAATTATTCCAGACATTCACTTCTAAGCTACTACATCAAATTGCTTGATAAATCTGCACTGAAATTAAGGACTAAACTCTTACATGGTGATCCTTTGCAATGCCTTCTAAAAATGAATCTTCATCCCCACTAAAACATTATGTCTAACACCACAAACAAACAGCTACTTATGTGATTGATGGCTCTTTCTTCATGCCTTATGAACATAGGTGCATTGCAGTCTGAAAACCAGTAGTGCACCTTATTTTGTTGCTGTGCAAGCTGCAGGAACCACTCCCAGAGAACTAAACCAGCTTCCTGGCTTTCGTTCATACATTTCTCAATGCTCACCTTAGATGACCACACTCCCAGAAGTGATATATGATAACCTAGGCAGCTCCAAGAAAGAAAGAGAAGCTTTGATCTAAAGACACTGTGTCAACTACAGTAAGTTTTTATAAAACACCAACACAAAATGTGATAGGTCAATAAAAAGCTGGGATTTTAACAATGGAGAACTCCAACACAATAGAGACTCTATTAAGTCACTGCATCATAATTTAGGGAGCTCTCATGTTCATATTTTTAAAATCAGAGTCATTAACTACAGACATTCCAAACCAGTCAATAGAAAGAGGGGAGGAAAAGGCTTCCTTTCAGACAAACTTAAAGATTTAACACTATGCAAACCTAGTGCTCAGTGCATAAACTGCCTTCAAAGAATATCTCCTTCAGATACTATCTCTGGATAATTTATTATATGTTGCATATTACTGGTTGTAAATAGCCATTAATTCTAACTCAATACTTTGAATAAGATGAGAACAATCAGCTGAGCCACAGTAGCTGCAAACAGCAACTGCAAGGTATCTGTTCTAAGAAAAAAGGTGTTATTTTACATTCATTGCTATTAACATGTTGCAGTAAGAAGAACATCAGGAAAAAGCCTTACTAGATAGCTCCTGTGTGCCTGCCAGAGGAGCCTCCTGAAGCAATTGCTGAACTGCATTTATTCTTGAGAGAATACAGTATTTTACCTTTGCAAGTTCCTTGAAAAGAATTGAGTAGAACATAAGGGATATGTTCTCCCTTATACTCATGTGATGCCTTTGGAGGAGCAGCATGATGAAAGGATCATTTCATTGCCAGTTTGACAAATTATTTTAAGCCCTTCAGAAGGCCAGATTCCAAATTTCAAGGTTATGAGAAAGATATTCTAGTGTGTAAGGTATAAATTACCAGGACAACTTTGAACATATTTTTTGCTGAATTCCTGCACTCATTCATATCCTGATTTGCTGAACTCATGTTCAACATGCAGAAGCATCCACAATACATTTTTCTTCCTCAGAAACAGAACTTCAGGTCAGATCTGCCATATGCAGGATTATTAGACTACAACAGGCATTTTAATAATCTTACCTCTCAAAAAGAAAACACACAGATCATAATCTGATTTGCTCTGTTAATGACTTGTATTTGATGGTATCTTTACTGGATAAAGACAGATGGAACACTTTGTTCAAGGAAATGGGGAACATGATGAAAAATTGCCTTCTGACAGAAAGAACATGCTCAGAATTGATCATTCTTCACCTGCCTTTGAATTCACCAGAGAACTGAGCACTCAGAAAAGGCAATTCTAGAAAAGGGACAGAATATAGAAACTGATTTCTCTTTTTTAAAACATTATGTCAAATAGTTTTAAAAAAAGGAATGTCCTGTTTTTACAATCTTTTGAAATAAAAACTTGCATATGACCTACAGAGATGCAATAATAAACTAGACATTTGCTTACCAAAAACCTCTGGATTCCTCTTTTTGGCTTTTGACCTGGAAGCTTAACAACTTTGAAAAGAAGTATTTAAGTTTTCAAAGCCTTTGATATCGAAACCAGTTCACAATGTAATTTTAAGAAAAGCATTAAAAGTCTATTTTTTAATTTTCAGCTCAGGCCTGTCTCATTCCCCAAAAGCCCAGCATTTCACACAAGCAACAAGGTTGAGAGGTCTACTCCTTCCCAACAGAAAAGCAGCTGTTAAGCTCCAAGAGCTGTGGTGTGGTGATGGACGATGCAGACACAACTAACTGGCAACAGGAAATATGCAGATTAAGCAGCCAGCCTCTAAAATTCCCTAAGACTGTAACTATTAACAACATTTTGACTTTGCATCATATATCATCATAAAGGCCACACTAAGCAACTCTGCTACCAAATTCTTGAGATAGTTTAGTCAGGTCACCAGTCACCATAACCACCTTCCCAAACTGACTTCCTACACTACCTAACTCTTGCATTTCTTGACAGCAGACACAATCACGTGGGAATCTTTACCAAAGATAGAGTGGGGACAACCCAAACTCTGACTAGCAGCCTGCCCAGCGTATCCCTGGCAGAACATAGTTACTTCCTTTAACAATTTGCTTCTCTCCAGATACACTTCTACATTTAAAACATGTGTTCAAACAACATGGTATTCCCAGTGGAATTTTACTCCAATAGCTTAAGTCCATCTACAGCTCAAATATTTTAAAGATATGATAACCCTTCTTTCTTGAAAAGCTGTTCATTGTTATTTAAGTCCCTCACGGATCTTTCTCCACTCCCTGGCTTGCAGCCAACAGTATTATCCCTTCAAAATGTTTTTTAAGCTGTGATCTCAGACTGCAGAGACAGGTTGATATCTATTGTACGAATGTCTGGTACAGAAAGCAGAACCCTACTGTAATATTACACGGAAAGGCAGAAGTTGTTTGAAGTATCTTCCCACTGCCAATACCTGTGAGAATTCTGTCCATGGCTCAGGTTTATTGTGCAGACAAAAAAGCAGATGCTGAGTTGGGCCTGGCTTTTATTAGTTCAAGCACAAAACGAAGCAAAAGAGTGACAAAGAGACAAGCCAATGTCTAAAACCAGAGAAGGTGCATGGACATTTTCATGGGGTGGAGAGCACCTGATGAGGTACTAAATGCACAGCCCCAGCCTGGATACAGTGAGCAAAGAGCCCCAGGTGAAAGGAGGGAGGGTTGGAGCACATGGGAGTCTGCATCACCCTGCAGAAATCCATGGGGGTCAGCAGCAGCAGCATGCCAAGCACAGCTGCATTGTGAAAATAGAAACATTATTTCCTTCTAAAAGTTGTCTTAACAAAGCAGAAAAAGAACCCCAACACAACTCTGAATTAGAAAATATGGTCATCTTACAATCAAGCTGCCAGCCCTGGCAAGTTTCAGAATAGGAGAGAGAATATTTAGCAATTAGGACACAGAAACATAAATACAAAGCAGTTGATATGAGAAAAATTTTTAAAAAAACCCAACACACTGTCAGAGAATACTAGAAGGTAAGCTACTCAGAGGAGTAAGGCACAAAGCAAAGGAGCTGAGACAAGGAACACACACGCTACAACAATTAAACGTAATCAAAGCTTCCAATTTAGAAAAAGGAGTGGAGTGCTGCTGGGAGTTGCCAGCATCACTTAGCCTCTTTATTGTGAAACACCATTTCTGGAGATTAACACTTAAAACACTATCTTTAAAGGGCATGGGAGAATGCAGGTAGAAGATCAGGAAGATGAAAGTTCAATTGGGGAAGAACAGAGAAAGGCATAAACTTGATCTATGGATAAGCTTGCACAGAAACGATGAGGTGTAGTGTCAAGATGAGCTGTGCATGTTTAAAGGGCCTGCAGGGTGATAAGTCAGCATTGGCTACTTGGCTACTTTCTGCCCTGGGACATGAAGAGTGTGCACGTGATGCTCTCCTGCAGTTAGACAACCAAATGTCTCTTTCCTAGAGAAAACAGTGAAAAAGTCTTATCTCCTGACCAATGCTCTTTCTGGCATGCAGATGCCCACACCTAAAATTTCACATTCAGCTCAACCAGTAAGGTCAGCAGGTGCACTTAAAGTGGGAGTTTCACTCCACTTTTCAGCAAGATTACTTCAACTACTTAGTTTCTAAAAGTTAATGACATACTTTAAATCCTAATTAAGATGCTGATACCCAGCTTTATAGTTGCATTTAGTGCCATTTCCATTGTGATCTGCAGCCAGCTCTGCTACTCACAGTGAGTGTTGGCTGAAATGCTCTCGACAACAGAAAATCCCAGATAACAGAGTGTACACTTGGGAGCACGTTGCAGACACTCCCAGACACTGAGCCAACACTGTGGAGTCCATGAGTCATCTCTGTAAAGCCAGTTCCCTCACTCTTGAGTTTTAGGAGACCCTCATTAGCTTTGCCTCAGAACCTAAACATCTGCTCATCCTACACTGCACCTGAACTAGTAAAACAGCAGCAGTGGCCCACACCCACCTACTTTTTGCCCTTTCCTGTCCCTGGCATTGCTGTTGACTCCATCACTGCCACCTCCTCCTACTTCCAGGTTCCCAAGGACAGCCCTGAACACCAGGCACGAATGGCCCAGGCTAACAAAGCCTTGTAGATACCCAGTACCTGCACCTGGCAACCAGGCTGGGGGAGTCCCGCATCAGGACTTCTAACTGACTCTGCACAGAAGGAGGTGAGGCCCTGCAAAGCTCATCAGCTAAACTTCCATGACAGAGAGCTGCAATTCTTCTGTTTCAGGAGCTGCAACTCAGCTAATTACCTCTGCCATAAATAAACCACAGCCTAAATGATCTGGCTAGAGATCTGCATGCATAGCAATTAATTCCACAAAACAAGCTAAAAGAAAGCAAGCAGAATTACATGTGGTCTGACAAAAAGTTGACAAAAAAAAAATCTTTCAAAGAGAATGAGAAGACACATACTGAAGAAGAAAGACTCAGAACAAGTAGATGAGTCTGAAGCACCCTGGAAAACTGTATGAAAGGGTACTTGGGTTCTGTACTCTGATAAGCATGACATTAACTAGTGACCAGAGAAGGCAAATACTGAGGTCTGCAGCTTTTGGTTAGTAACATTAGGGTAAGAGTGTGAAGGAGCAAAGCAGGTGAGCAGCAATACTGCAAACAAAATATTCAGGTTTGACAAATACAGAATTCAATTAAAAATTATTTTCAAAGTTAATATTTTTTTAGTGTAGCTTTCCCACTTTGACCACCATCACTAACACATTAAATAAAAGCAGCAGCAGCAGCAACACTCAATTCTCAACAATTTTCAGTGTAATAAGTCAGTTGCTTCCTTTTTTGCTTAAATGGCCATTCCACTCCAAAAATGGCTAAAAGTCATGTTGTTTGATTAGCAACTCCAGTCTAGTTCAATTTATTTTCATCTTCCACACCTGCAAACTGAGACATGAAAGTAAAAGAGCAGGAGTAGAAAGATCTGCTACAAGAGAAGCTGCAGTTAAGGCAAGGATCCCATTTCAAATACTCCTAGATTAACAGTACTGGGCCAAAGAAGTCACCTGCCTCACAGCCAGAAACAGCTACCGGAAAAGAACAACACAAAAACTAACAACATGATTTTTTAAAGAACCATGTATTACCCAATCTAGATGTTTAAGAGAAAAAACAAAAACACAAATTTAAAAAAAAAAAAAAAAACACCACCAACAAAACCAAACCACAAAGAAACCCAAACTGTAGCACCATGTGCTCCTTTGTATTGAGAAGTTCTGCAGAGAATCTATAAGTTGCCTTCTATTTTGGATGCAAAGTAGAATGATCATTATAAAAGTATTTCATGTACAAAGCTTTTCCTCCATTATTTGGCAAAAACATGTAAGCCTCTTTGTCTAACCACACTCACCTTGAGCTCACTGAACTTCAAAGATGCACATCAGAGCTACCAGTCAGACTGTCAGACTTATCACTCCTAAATGTTTCTTGGAAGTAAGAAAATAAGCTAAATTATTTTTCTTTTCCTACATAACTGCAAGTCATCATTAATATTCCCAGTTTCCTTGATTTATATATACTGCTCATAAAGCATTCCTCCCTCAAAATTCAGGTGTCCAATTCCACTTTATAGTATCTCATTTCAAAGTCCAAAGACCCAGCATTTAATCAAAGGCAAGCAGGCAAGAGGTCACTTAGGCCTCACCTGCCTCTTCTGAACTATGATGAAGATGCAGATACCTTGAGAAAAACAGAAGCATTTAAACTGCAAGCTCCTCCAGAAGTCATCCTACAACACCCTTCTTGGCAAAGGATGATGGCTTAAGATTGAGTTGGCTTGGAGATTTCTAAAAAAGTTATTTTACACCTTGGTCATGTGAATGCAAGAGTATTTGCAACATCTATTTGATCTATCATGCAAATGAGCCACAAATTTCTACCTTATTCAGTTAAGAAATTCTCAAATTGCAACCAATAATATGTGTCAGATGCCCCCAAAGAACCGTAACTCAGAAGACCCCTGAGCACTGCAAAACACTGCAGGCATTCAGCCCACCCAGCACCATGGCTCTACAGCTCTGGGCTTAAACCAGCACAAAGTTGCAAGATGCTGTTCTGAAACTTCAAATTAAGGTGCTCCACATCGCTTGAAGTACAGGCAAAGCTTCCACCTGTAAACACAGACAGCAGTAAGCACAGGCCCAACCAAGCCTGCACACCAGCAGTACTGCAGAATAAAGTCTTCCCATTGCCACATCCACACCTGCAAAACCAAAACTTCATTAACTACTTGAAAGGACCCAGCCTGCCCCAAAGAGTAATTAAGAGAGGAGATTAGACGGATGTCTATCTTGGTGCAGTAGTTATCCACTATGCCCCACTCAGCACTTGAAAACATGAAGTGTTTTCATGTTTTTTCATGGGGCCAAGTGAAACATGCCCCCCCAAATCCCCCAGCTTCCTTCAGCACGCAGCATTCCTGACAGTCACTGGGATGCTGAGAGGGACAGAACATCTACTGATCTTACTAAAAAATTTCAAGATGCTGTTCCATTGAACGAGACCTTAGGAGAACACTTGAATGCTGCATCTTCAAACACCCCTTCATCATCCTTTTGATGGGGACACAAGTGTTTCCAATTAGATTATTTCGTAGCAAATTCGCACTGATTCTCAGTCACGGTGTTTAATGTAATAAACAGTAAAAACTCAGTGTTAAAATATGAGTAACAACTATGCAATAAAAATTAGGACCACGACACGAACTTAGCCGCATTGTTATAAACCACTCAAACAATAAACATGGGAGGGACTTGGAAGCTCTTGAGAAGGAAAATCCATGGCAAGCTGTCCAGTGTTCCATAGTCTGTTTACAAGAGCTGGTTTTCCTTTTTGTTCTCAACTCAGCTCCCACCCAGAACACACATGGAGACTCTTGTACCACCCCAGAGTCCCAGTTTCTCCTATACATTTCCAGGAGGATGGAGAAAAAGCTTATTGGATGCTGTTGGGTTTGAGGTGTTGGTATTCATCCAAAATGTACTTTGGGGTGCTTCATCACATTGTTGGGCACCCATTTCTGTACCCATCTTTTGCCTTTCATTATCCTTCCAGCCCTGGTCCCCAAGTATCCTCTCCCTATATTCTACCACATCAGCAGCAAACCCGTTAAGGAGCCACCTTTTGCCTTTCCTGATGTGTCAGTTTCTCTGCAGGCACTGAGGCAGCATTTCTCAAGGGCATTACAATCCAGAATGCAGGTACAAGGATTAGATTTACACCAGAAGAAGAATGAGAAACATTCAGAACTTCCTTCTTTTTAAGTGTAATGGGCACTATGGAAAACACCAGACAGTTTGTTTCAGAACACTATCTGCTGTGGTCACAGTAAGAAGCTCCAAAACAGTAAAATTTGAGTGATGGGATGATGTTGAGCAATACACTTCTAATAAAACCTTCAGAACCATCTTCTTATCCCAACACACTAAAAACAGCACAGTAAAGGAAGACTGCACATGGTTTCTGCTCTTACTCCCTCACATTACTGCAAAGCCCTCTTAAAAAAAAAACAAACTCAAACTTAACTATTCCTTGCTGAGAACTCAGAGGATATGGAAGTAATGTCTTCATCTGCATATAGTGAATATAAGAATATCATTTATTCTACAAAATGGCCAATTTCTACTTCAGCCTGATTTCATTCGACAAAATTCTTTGAAAACACATTTGAAGCATAAAGAAAATTCAGAAACGTCTCAAAACAGAGAATGACAACATGGTATGAGAGGAAGGAAAAAAAATACCAAAACCCACCAAAATGCTTCCGACTTGCATCATTCAGGGTGGTGGCACTGCTAAGCCAAAACAAGTCTGGAGCACTGCAGACTTATGTCTCATCACATGCACAAAACACTCCCATCGACAGATGCTGACAAAGAAACTTTCCAAAGCAGAGCAGGATGCTGCTCATCCAGGGCCATAAAGCAGCTCTGCCAGTAGAAAACTTCTGCCAGCTCTGTGTCTCCCATGGAATGCTCTGTTGACTTATCTTTAGGAAAAACTCATCTACTGTAAAACAAGCCTCAGCTTTTGCATCACAAAGTAAAATTGAAATTGAAGTAAATATTCAACAAAAATAGGAACTCTGAAGCATTAAAATGACACTGCATCCAGTGCCAGCCACTGTACAAATCCATTTGTTTTGCAGATAAACTCCCCCTTCTACCCTCACTGAATCCCTCTTCCTTCAGCTCTGAAGGAAGCAGATCTGTGAAAGGCCTTCTCAGCTGCACTGCACGTGATTTTAATCATCAACTCAGACAAAAAGTGGAAACCACGCAGGAAGAAGTATCAAGTACTGCAGTTTTTCTATCCCAGATCTGCTGTTCCTTGTCAACATAAGAAATATTAAGCAAAACAGACAGCTGCATGTACGTGTATTTAATGATAGAAAAATTATTCCAGTAGCTCAAGAAACATATTCAGAATTTTGAAGCCTTACACTAGGAGAAAATTTAATCTGACCTGGGTGCTTTTGTACACTACTTACTTGGGACTGACTTTTAGGTTTAAAAAGGGAGTGTGGAATAAACTAAGAAAATTAACCTCAATAACTAGGATATCAAGTAAATAAAATTTTTTTAAAGAAGTACAAGTCTAAAATATTCTTCAATTAAAATCAGAAAATAAAAATTAAGCCTTGACACTTTCAGCAGTATGTTTTCAAAACAAAGCACCAAATCACTTTCTAGAAAGTTTACAATGCATCCTGGTAGTACTTTGACCACATTACACAGCATCTTCACAAGCACGTGCAGAGATAAGCACACCATTGCAGCCACAGCAGCTGCCCTCATTCACGGTTATGAAATGCTTAAAATTCTTGGAATACACTTACACTGCACAAAGAATCACAGAATCATTAAGTTGGGAAAGACCCCTAAGATCATCAAGTCCAGCTGTCATCCCAACACTACCAAGACCAGTAATCCATGTCCCAAAGTACCCCATCAACATGTTTTTTGAACATCTCCAGGGATGGTGACTCCACCACCTCCCTGGGCAGCCTGGGCCAATGTCTCACCACTCCTCCATTAACAAAAGTCTTCCTAACATCCAATTTAAACCTCCCCTGGTGCAGCTTAAGCCCATTTCCTCTTGTCCTATCAATAGTTATGTGGGAGAAGAGACCAACACTCACTTCACTCCAACCTCCTTTCAGGTAGCTGTTGAGGGCAATAAGGTCTCCTTTCAGCCTCCTCTTCTCCAGACTCAACAACCCCAGTTCCCTCAGCTGCTCCTCACAAGCCATGTTCCCCAGACCCTTCACCAGCTTCACTGCCCTTCTCTGGGCCTGTTCCAGCGCCTCAATGTCCTTCTTATCCTATGGCACCTGAAACTGAACCCAGGACTCCAGCTGTGCCCTCCCCAGTGCTGAGCCCAGGGGCACAATCACTCCCCTGCTCCTGCTGGCCACACTGTTTGATACAGGCCAGGATGCTGTTTGCCTTCTTGGCCACCTGGGCTCAGTGCTGGCTCACGTTCAGCTGGCTGTCCACCAAGACCCCCAATGTTCTTTTCTGCCAGGCAGTTCCCAGCCACTGCCCCAAGCCTGCAGCACTGCCTGGGCTGCAAGTGATGCACAAATCTCAAGATGCAGCAATGCCCCAAATCTCAAAGGCAGCAGCAGACTTCTATCTATGCTGTGACTAGACACGGAGAGGCAGCAGCAGAGGCTTGGTGGGGGCTAGCATGGAGATACCAGCCCGTAAGTCCACCCCTGTTGCTAGTGGACAATGAGCCTCTTTGCCCCCATCTTCAGCAGCATCACCAGCCTTGCTAGTTACCATGCACCAACGTGAGCACACAGCAATGTTCCAGACAGACCTTTGCACCACCGTGCTGACTGATAACCCTCAAGATAAGTACAGTGCCATTTAATAAACACCAGAAAATATTCATGGCTTAATCTGTTGAAAGAGCAATCGTGATATAAATCTCCATCTTGAGTTACAACATTGAAATAGCAAGTAAGTTACTACAGGACAATAAGCCATGAAGGGGCTGTTACCATACAGATTGCTCTGTGGTGATCTATGTGAAATCATTCAGACTACTTCCTACTGAAAAAGTTACACCTTACAAGCCACCAACTTCCCATCATCCAAGGAAGACCTAGATGCATTTGGTAAGCACATACATGCTTGAGGATGTCTCCATTTAGGCTGTAACAAAATGCCAAATAACCTTTGTGGCTGTTGGCTAAGGAATGTATTAGTTCAAGAAATGGCTATGAACTTCATTAGATGTTTTGATGACTGAGGGTTGGGGTTTTATGTTATTATTTTTACATTAAAAGGCAGCTATCAAAAAAAGAGGCCAGAACTGCAGAGGTTAAATAACCAAGCACAACAGCATCAGAAAGCCATCGATTCCTTTTTCCCCCCAAAATGTGAAATGACCTAAATGGACACCTTCCCATGGCACTGAGAACAGCTTGTGTAACTCCTGCTCTTCACCAACAGGGATCTCTTGAGCTCACATCACAGATTTTCAATTCCTCCCAGCAATCTATTTTTCTGATTGACCTTCATATGGCAAATTTTCAATCTGCTTGTTGTTAAGTTCCGAGCTCCTCCCTCAGCCCATGAACACCCACTGCATGCCACAGGACTGTAAAGACACAATCAGCTAAAGCTCCAGCAGACCTCAAACTCTAGTGACTCATTCTGTATCAACATACACGGTCAGGTGTTGACTGGACAAGCTCGTATCCCTTCTACCCTCTCTTATAAAAAGACACATAGCAACATTATTTCCAGGCAACAGCAGGACTGTTTTAGTTAACTTGGTGCTTTGGGTCACAAGTTAACTAGATAGATGAGTCCTGTGATGCACATCATTGCACACTGGGGTCTTTTCCTTGTAGGATACATTCACAGAAGATGTAAAATTCACTGTCTCCAGCCAACACTTCCACACTTCCTTAAAGAGCCTTCGCCACGCTGCCATCAGTAACAGACACCCTCACAGAACATAAGGAACCCAGCAACCAGAGAGGTTATTCAGCCAAGCAACAGCATCTGCCCAACCCTGCTGCAGCAGCTGGCGTTTTGCTACAGCAGGCAGGAATTGTTTCCATTAATAGATTCTGACCATGCCCAGGGCAGGCCAAATGAGCAAAGCCACCAGACCACGTTCCCACCACCGAGGACAGCCTGTCCGTGAGGGAGACACCAGCCACACAGCCAGAGGCAGCTACTGCTGCTCCATCGGCGCCCAGCCGCAGGGGAACGGAGGAGTTCGAACCTGGGCATGTCTCACACCCAACAGCAATAGGTATATTCATCAGTGTAAAGGATTTAGTTCCAATCTTACTAGCAGAGGTAGCACCATGCTGGCTCCTGGCAGAGCAGATGCCTGCCTGAGCATGCTGCCCTGCAGGCCTGACACCACAAAGGGATTCACTTGGTTCCCAAAGCCTTGTCTGAAGATTCATGGCCCAGCTCTGCATGGCACCCAGACCCACATGGAAGGGCAGCTGGTGTGCACGGCTCCTCTCTGGGCTCAGGTTCTGCAGAACAAGGACTTCTAAAGAACCTCCTGAAGTATTTTGAGTCTAGCTCACACCTAGGTCACAACAATACGTTTCCAAGTATCATTTAACTTCAAATTTTTAAGCTGTTAAATTACAGTGAATCTAATTAGAAGTCTGAAATCTTACCACATTCACTTTTAATAAACCTACTAGATGCACAACAGAGCAAAGAATCTCGTTTTCAAAGCAGGCAAGGTGTCTTTACTATTGATACTAAGAGGGAAAAGGAGATTAAAAGAAAGTTTTATTTCTGTCTTAAATCTTTTTGTCATTTTCTTTGAGATCAAATTTAAAAGAGCTGCACATTTTTAAAATTCACAATTTGTTTTAACACACAACATATTCAAGGTGTGCTGACCCAGCAATCCAGATCCCAAACCCCACCACTGGCTGCAGTAGCAAGCGTGTATGTATCTGCCCTCCTAAACCCAGGAGCCAAGCGTGTCTGAAGGCCTACAAATCTTTTTAACAAATCTTTTCATATTCCACAACATGGGTATTTCTAACATCAGAGTCAAAAAAAATTAGACAGGTTCAAAGCTGAACCTCGTTTAACTGTGTTCTACTCAGAAATATTTCAACATAATACTCAGTGGTGCAAACACAGAGCACAGCTACAAAGCAATGATTGTCTAAACATGGTCATACCAAGCACAGTTTTCCTTCTCTTCAAACAGTTTATCTATTTTTATTCTGAATTACTGCCAGCTAAGTACTGCTAGCTGCTTACCGACAATCCTAACAGCCTCCAACGGTAGCTTCCTCCAGCAATGTCATTTACAGACCAAATCACAAGGTCCTAACAGCTGTCTGGAGCTCAGAAACACAGTAACATAATGGATATGGCTTTTGCACACAGTTCAGGCCACCTCAGGAAGAACCAGCAGCCATGCCACACAGTATTCTGGATTATAAATTTGTGTCTCATTTTGTTTCACATTACATGGAATTGAAGCAAGTGATTTCAAGGAATTGCATCAAGGGTCTCATCTGTGTTATGAATGAATTAAAGCAATGCAAAAATAGCTCCCCAAGTGCTACCTTTGAAGCACACGTTTCATAATTCAAATACAACTCTTCTGCAAAGGTTCAGAGCTAACAGTTCACATCCTGAACACTGCCGACTAACAAGGAACGTTAACTGAAGAGGTCAAAGTCAGACTACTTTTACAATTTCCTGAAGATAAAGATAAAAGTTGCTGCCTGCTCTATTTTATGATCTACCTCAGGTGATAATGTGAAGCGTACACATCAAAGACATGGTCTCATTGATCATTCCTTCAGCAATGGAAATAATAAGCAGCTGCCCTGTTTCAGCTTCCACAGGCTTCGGTGTGAGAAGTGACCACTGCCATGAACACACATCCCCCCCCTCCAACAGCTCTCTGCTCCCATCTCTGACACCACTCAGAGCAACGTTTCAGGGAAGATCAAGTGCCACAACCATCACGTGAAGGACTATGTACTAAAGACCATCCAAAATCCTATCTTCTCCAAGGCAGGGAGAGCAAAGCAACAGCTGTTTTCTGGAAACAAGAGTTTTAAGACAAGCTGCCTAGGGATGAAATCTGTGCTTCAGACATTCATCTTTGAAAGTATCACAGTCTACAAAACTAGATGGACACACACATCTGTTCCTAGCTCTTTATTTTCTCGAAGAGCTTAAATCTACTAAAAAAAAAAAAAAAAAAACCCTGCCATAGTTTCTAGAATCTTTAGTAATTTAGAGCTGTAGGAAGAGTTTTATCTAAGTAGAACTGGACCTTGGTGCTACTTGTCTGTCATCAAAATGAGTACGGGAGAAGACAAAGCAGGCAAGTTGTAAAATGTTGTGGGCTTGTGTGGGGGTTTTTGTTTGTTTGTTTTGGGCTTTTGGTGGTGGTGGTTTTTTGGCTCTGTTTTGGTTGTTTGCTTTTAAAGAGAGTTAAGCCAAGATTTTAAGTTCACCTTTACACACTCATGTTTTCTTTCTCATTTTCTGCCCTGAGATTTTTAATAAGGCCAAGTTTGCACAAGGCTACTGTGCTCTAATGGCATAAATTGCCCAACAGGCAAGTTTTTGTTTCAGTCCAAACTACAGCTGAAGTAGTATTTCAGTTCTTCTGTCTCCATAGTTCCTTGTTTATTTCTGTCAAGATAAATATTTTGCTTACTAAAGGAAAAATCACATCATGAAGAACAGTTGTCAGGAAGTAAAATAAAGCTTTTCAGATTCTATGGGTTAAAAAGCATAGCTGAAGGGAAAGGTTTGAGGAAGGTATATGTTAACAATGAAAAGCAGAGGAGGAAGTTTGCAAAATCTAATTTGTTCTACTAAGAAATAACATCCCTAAAAAAGCCAGCTCTTTCCTAGATGTAGAGAGAGGCGTGAATTTATCATTATAAAAACACCAAACACCTCAATTACTTTGAAAAATTGTCTGTAACTCCATACTCTAATAATCTCATAGTTACATGTTAATGCCACACCTTATTGCCAGCAACCAAATACAAGCATTTATAGCAAGACAGTGGGATGTATACAACTGGTGTTGAAATGTAACACCCATTTCTAAAAGACTAAATGAGAACAGCGTGGAGTTTTGTTTTCAGGAAGAGTGTACCTTAAGGAAGGAACTTCAGATTCCTAGATTAATAAAAAAATAAATCAGAGGGTTCCCAGAAAAACAAGATGTTCTTCTGGGTAAGAAAGGGAAATATATAGTGACTTTGGGGAGGAAATGGATGAGAGGCAAGAGAGGTAACTAAAACGATGCACAGGCTCATTTGGGCAGATACAAAGGAAACTACTGGTATTAATAACAGTAAAACAAAGGTTACAGGTATGAAGTCCAACCACCAACTTACAAAAACTTTGCCAGAACTGGCGATTATACCCGATAGCAGCTAATGAAAACCATTCCTTTCTGAACCCTGTCTCCTATTATTTCAGTCGACACAGATTTCCCTGGGCCCTCAGCCTGGGACTGTTCCCTTTACCACGCTCTGGTTTTCCTGTTTCGTTGGTTCAGAGCAGGAGGCGCCGTCTATCTGCGGGAACGGCCGCCCTGCTGCCTGCACAAAGGAAGAGCACTTGCACTCGGCTGCTGCTTTCTAGCTGTGTTTGCTAAGGCACAGATGCTGCGTGGCGGGGCGGTTAGAAGATGCAGTCAGAACCCTGTTCTCATTTATGGTTATGACTTATTGCTTTACCTCTAACACAACAGTGAAAGTTGGGCAAATGACAGCATTAGCTGGGATCTTGGGCTTCTCTCACTGCCTGCAAAACTGGCATTACTTGCCCATCTAGAATCCTTCAGAACTGCCCTTAATAAAACCTAGACTGATTAACAGCATGCATCTGAACTCAGATTTAATTCAAGAACTCCCTACAGAATATGCAAAGCTAGTAAAATTTTAATTTTCCTAATCTTGGCTATTCTTCCAAGAGCAAACTTTATAACGTTATAATTATTATAGAGCTACCTAATTTTACTTTAAAAAATTCTGTCAGTGCCTTTAAAATTATAACAAACAATAAAGCAAATGAAGAGCATGGTCCTGAATTCTACTCCCCACACCCTGTAGTCTCTTGGCTTCAGCTGAATTAAGCAAAGCAGCCCTGGAAACCAAATTTGCTTTACAAGGCTACTTATTCTTATTCCAAAGTGCAGTACACACTCGTACTTCCATTCAGCTAGTAAAGGGAAATTTCCATATAAAAAGATAAAATATAAAAAGGAAAAGGTAAAACTAAACAGAGTATTAAAATAATGCATATAGTAGAGAAAGACCAATTAATCACCCTAACAAGCAAAATCCTTTTTGCAATGACATAGTTGCTCTGAAAGAAAAATCCAGTTGAGCTATATAAAAACAAGCTGCACAAAGAAAACCAAAAATCCGTTTGACATCTCTAACCCTGCCAAGGCATCAGTCCAAGTACAAGCAGCAACCACTCAGCAATTCAGAGCCAGTTTATACAGACGTTTTATGGTGGGTATGCACTGAAGAACAAAACTCATTTCTCAACAGAAGAAATGAAAGCTATTTAATATGAGTAAAAATATCAGAAATCAACAGGTTAGCACTGAAGAAAATTTAAAGGCACTAGAAAGCCCATGAGGCATCTCAACAGGTTACATATCTGCCATTAAGAAGGCACCCAAACTACATATTTGTACTGGTGTGAGTTAGTTCTGGTCAGTATTTCTGTTACTTCCAAAAGAGCATCAGGAAATTGTTTGAAGCAGGCAAGTGACACGTGCAACCACCAGCCAGCTCCAGGACAGCTCTCACTCAGCACAGCTGCCCACAGTGAGGTGGCACACGAGCATCTCTACTCACCCGTAGGCTTCCTTCTGCTGCAGAACCAGAAGCCAATTCCAAGCAAGTAAGAAAATTTATATAAATTAGAGGTATTAAAGCCAGATATACACAGGCCACGCAAGATCACAAAAGCCAGCCACGGCATGGTCTCCGACAACAAGCAAAATTCACACCTCACAGGTTCTTTGTTAATAACCATCTGGCCCTTATGCTCTTTAATCTACCCAAAAAATGATTTTTAAATCTTAATTCTGTCCTTAATTTGCAAACTCTGTTTGTATTTCATGTCTTACAGCTGTCAAATCCACTCACTTTAAAGAAATAATGCTATTCTTATTACAGCAGTGTTGTGATGGAGGCCACACACACACTTCAATAAACAGGAGGAAAAAGCACCCAGACTTTTTTCTCAAGAAAAGCACAATTTCCATTTTACAGATGGGATGCTAAGAGCCACAGAGACAGCATGACTTGTAGAAGATCACACAAAGATCTGTGAAACAGGCAGGAAACAAGCACAGATCTTTCAAGACCCAGGCCAGCACACTTGCCACAACAATGGTTCTGAAAACAATGCAACTTGGACTAAAGTTAAACTGGCATGCTTACAGACATATTCCAGTGTGAGGAGTAATGTGAGAAGCACCTTCACATCTCAGACACATGAAAACAGAAAAGTTCTCAACCTTTTCTGCTGGAAAACTATAAAAGCATACCACCTTTGATAAAAAAAAAAAAATTGTATTCTATTCTCAAGCTACAGTTTCTTCAAACCTACTATGAATTAAATCAAAATAATAAAACCTTGAGCAGTAGGAATGTGTTCAGATTAAAATCTTCATAAATAACCATGCAAATGATTTTGCACTCTTTGGCATTAAATAAACTTAACATATCAAAACTTAAGTTGAGCAGTCAACAGGTAAGTGAAGAGATAAGCACACAACGTTAGATAAGCACACAACGTTAGCTATTCCACTTACACCTCCTTGTCTTTCCCCACACTCCCTCAAAGGCAAGAAATCTTTTCCTGTTCTGATCTATTTTTACAGTCTAGTGCATTGGTATTTTGGATTATTTCCAAGGATATTCTTTACTGGGGCATCACAACTAAATGCCAGATTTCAAAATTATTTTAGCATATTCTCATAGGCTACTTCAGAGAACAACACTGAATTAATAAAGGATTGAGCAATTACAGCCTTTTCAAATGCAAATATGTTAAAGCCTAGTCAACAAACAAGAAAAATAAATACCATCACAGCATAAAAGTCGGATTCTGCTTCTTGTTGCCTCACAGGTTGCATCAAGTTATTAGCAGCCTGCACTCAAGGCAGATTTCTAAAAAGAGCACACACAATTTAAGCCCTTACCTAAAGGACAGCTTTTTTTTGACCAGTTAATCAATAACCAGCTTTTAGATTTAGGAAACCAGTGGGTATCTTCTGCCTCCACATCCTAATCTGGCACCTCCGACTCGGCTCAGGAAGCCAGGCGAGGGAGGTCTGGCCCTCGCCCCGCAGAGATGCGAGCCCAGGGCAGCCACGGCGGCGGGCGCTCGCCCCGAAAGGCTCCG
>NW_008610054.1:0-21742 GCF_000691845.1 Merops nubicus
GCAGGACCTGGCACTTGGCCTTGTTAATGCAAATTAACATGATGCAATGCTCTCATCCTTGATGGAAAAGGTATCCAGACCTCACAATTTGCAACAGCTGTTGTCAAGGTCCTGAATCTTGGTTTGTGCCAAGCATTTCCAGTAACTCAAATGACACTATGTGCAGCAAGTACTGGTCACCAGCCTGCACAAGCTCACGAGTACCTACTCCCCACCACCTCATCTGGGACCACTTCTAAGGGGAGCAAATCCTTCCTCCTGAAAACCAAACTCAGAGCACAACATGAAGAAGGCACATCCCCTACAGACCTACAGGAAATGAGTGAGGAGGCTCAGGAGGTCCACAGGGCATTCCTCTGTGATAGTTTCTGGCTGACTTTTGGTCCATGTAAACTCTCATTTGGATGCAGAAAACCCAGGAAATTCAGTGGGCTACTTTACGTGTACTTGGCTCCTCCTTCAGTAAAGCAGTGAAGTCATCAAATGAGCCATGGTACACACAGGGCCATGCAGCCATCATATGAGTCTGACAAGCACCCACCTGTTAAAAAGTGCTCCAGAGGAAGGGGGAAATCCAACGAAGAGCCATCCAAGGGAGAGCCCAGAGTTGAGATGGCCCATCCTGAGACACAGTCCCTCCCCTGACATGGTTAGGGTTATGTCCCTGAAGAACACAGACACCCTCCACGCCAGACATTTTCAGTCTGTGCGCTGAGACATCCACAAAAAGCAGACAAGAAAAGGAAGCCTAACAGCAGTAAGCTTAGATTTACTAGCTGGCAAGCCTCAGAGGGAAATCTTTAGGAGTCTAGGAATCAAAGTGAGTTGAAAGCAGCTGAGATCTGGCTCTCAGCTTTTCCCCCCAAGGCAGAGTGTCTGAGCCTCTCATCACAGCACCCTCAGAGCTGCCGGGAGTGAGAAGCACTGCACCCATGAGGATGCTGAGAGTGCTGAGGGGGATCAGAAAGGAGCATGTTCTCACCCAAAACCAGTCAGCCATGCTTGCAATTTCATCCTGCACGTTGTGTTTGTGGAAGTTAATGGTCACTGAGGAAATCAGCAGTGGCAATGCGAGCAGTGAACACACGTCAGCGGTGCAAGGACTTGTATCAAAAGCTGGAGAGGGTCTGTTGCAATAACAGGAACTGAAATTGCCACTTCTGGGCTACCGAGACCAGAGCTGGCAATAAGGCATTTGTCAGCTGGTGGTGGCATTGTCAAGGAAAGGAGCAAACAACATCCCAGCTTTGAGTGGAAACCAGAGCTGCTGCTACATCAGCATTTTTCATCCTTATCAACTCTGCATGGTGGGTTGCAGTTCTTGAAGAGGCATTTTTTGAAGGTAGAAGCCCTGAAAACATTAAATTCAAACCTCATTAGCTGTATAGGATTTATCTGTGATTCAGTAGACTTTTGTTTTCGCTGTGATGATTCTTATATAATTTATGAGGAAATTAGGATAGGAAGAACATTCCTCACTTGCCTCTAGCTGCAATCTACAAGCAATTTATCATGCAGCACAACAATGGCAGCCACAAAGTCAGCCCAAACTTCCAGGAAAAAAAAATCTGCGATTCTGGCTGAATAAAAACCCAATGTAGGAAAATGCAGTGCTGTCCCACCTGTTAGTGAAAGGTAAAATATCCTTCATTCCCTCACTCAGCACCTTCAGAAAAGAAAAGAAGAGGAAGAAATCCCAGTCTGAAGCTTTTCACTGGGTGCAGACTCACTTTGCCTGCAGAGCCTCTGGGTTACCTGTCCCGGGAACTTACAAGCAAAGATGCTTTTAAGAAAAAGTTAGAGTGCCACAGTTTTTTTTCCTGGACAAATGTCAGCTGGTTTCATGAATTGAAGTGTAGATGTTTACATTGAACATCTCCACAGCTGGGACATCCAATCTAGGCTCTCTCTATAGCTTTTTTTTTTCTTTCAGACAACTAATAGGCACTGTAGGGCACAATTTATCCAGCCAGGTCCAGATGCCTGTTTTGAGAGGGCATGTGCTGCGTGGGCTGCATGGACCAGGCAGATCTGGGTGAGCTGATCAGCTCTCTTTACTCGAGGAGACAGGTGGAGCAAAGAAAGTATCAGATTTATAGATGAATTACTTTTAAGAGTTGAGCAAACCCCTCAGTTTTCTCAGCTTGCTCACTGCAGCTATGAGCAGAGCTCAGCCACTCGCTGTTCTCTATTTATTATACTTTACAGCGCCAGGGAAGCTTTTGAGTGGTAGGATGCCATCTGCTGCTCTGAACGCTTATTTCCTCCCTTCCCATCCCTTCCCAGCAGGCAGCTTGTGGTGATGGGGGAAATTTGGAAGATGTTTGGATCATCTGCAAAGTGAAAATATTTTCATCCACAAAACCAAATTTGCCCAGATAATATAAAGTGGAGTGAAGAGTTCAATTTCATGAGCGCTGGCACAGTTTATGACAGAAAGTTTGTGCAGTGAATGAGGCATCCCAAAGAAGACATAGGATGTTTAGCTACAGACTGGCTTGCAAAGAAGATTGGATTTCATATAATTTCCAGTTTAATGCCAAGACTTGCTGCTAATTCTGCTAGCACCCATCTCTGTTACCTCAGAAACAATCATCTCCACATCTGTGAGTCGATGTGATGCCCTGTGACCCTGAAATACAGACCCAGCAGGTCTTTCTAAAATCTGTGGAGTGAAGAAGAGATTAAAACACGCTGTCAGCTCTCGGGGACTGGAACTTAAACCTGCAAGCAAGCTCTATTAAGTCCAGTAATAGACACCAGTCATAGTCAGCCACACAATGGAAGCAAAACAGGATGAATAGCACACCATCAACTCTGGCACTCCAGCAGTAATAAGCATCACGCTGGGCTCACTGCACTGACTAATCCATAATTTATTTGGCTTCATAAATATCAAAACATACCACAGCTGTTAGTACTTCAGTGCAAAACCCGCAAATATTGCTTCAATTATTCAGGAGCTCATGGCAGGAGCCAGTCAACTGCTCTGAAGGTGTAATTTTAGAAGGTATCAATTACTTGGGGGTTTCAGCAGCGTAGCTGCTGGCCAGGCCCTCGGGGTGGCCGGCACGGGCAGTGCCCGGAGCACCAACAAGAAGAAGAAAAATTTCCTCTTACTCAGAAATAGCCTAAAGCCTTGAACCCCACACAGGGAGGGATGGTGGCAGTGCTCAGAAGGGCTATGAGTGATCTTCTACAACCACAGGAGGGGGCATTGCTTCAGCATCTCACTGAGGGGCTGCTGAAGTGCTCATAAAAACCAGCCCAAAGGCTTCCACTCATGAATTTACCCTCCATGCAGGACACAAGCAAAGAAGCAAAGAAGTTCAAATCACCTCTTCAGCAAGAAGCCACCATTTGAACCCACTCTGGGTTTTGCTTCCTGAGGACACCTCCTGCTCCCAATGGCATTTGGGTGTCAAAGACTAGACCAGAGACTGTGGCCAGCTGCTTGCTGGGTCGAGGTCAGGGTTGCAGTTACCAGATGTCACAGTGGCTAGCACAAGGACATTAGGGTCCACACACATCATCCCTGTCTGTGCTCACACTGCAGATCCCACATCCACCGAGGCTCATACATCACATCCCCTCTGTTTAAAGCCAGTTTTCCAGGTTGGACTGATTCAATCACAGTGACTGTGTGCTAGTTTGCTACTTGCATTTTATGGACCAATCTGTTTTCCCACTGCAAAAAAAAAAGATGAGTTGAATTCTAACTTCTCTCCTGTGTCATTCTTCTGCAAATACTGTGAACAGAAACATAAGATGTTTGAAGGAGCAACTACCATCATAGTTGTGCTCTCCAATAATGGGGTATATACCAAAAGGTCATCTGCTATCAGAAAAGGAGAATCTCAAAGATAACTAGGTACTTGCAAGCTTCAGGAAAGCAGGCATCCAGGAGGAGATGATGATGAGATTCTTTATTGAGAGGAAAAGTTGAGCTTAACTATAGGAGACAGCAAAGAAGCCACACAGAAAGCCTGATGGCAAAACATAAGAGAAAGGAAAGTGAATCTCACTTGTTAGGTTCTCTGGGACTTTTCTTCAGTGTGGGATGCAGCATGTGAACCCCAGGTACAAGACAGCCTGACCTGGCTCTGTCCCCATGAGAGAGGGGATGAGAAAGCATGGAGCACACTGAGGAGGGACACAATGTCTGAGAGGTGGAAAGGGACCTTCAGAAATGAAAGCAGGGGAGTAGTTTCCTCAAATGAGTAGGGGCTCCAGGGGCAAGGGAGGAAATCAGTCTTCAAAGTGATAAAATAGGTAAGGATCTAGGAAAGGTTTGACACAGGACAGGTCCCTGACACTGAAACATTCCTGAAAAAAATCATTCCTTCTCCAGAGAAACATCTGCTGCCATTGAATGAAACTTCTGGGGCTGTTTGGATACACGCAAGTATAGTTCTTTCATACCAGACTATGTTTTGTAGCAGGGAGCACTTGTGGGAAACATCCACAACCAGCTGGTGGTGTAATCAAAAAGAGGCACAGTCTCATGGAAGGTCATTACTCACAGGAATTATGTCCATTGTTAGCATGTAATGATGTAAAGAAACCTCTCCCTCCTCTTCTCATTATCACCTCTCCCTTTCAGAAGTAACCCCAAAGGTTGTCTCAGTGCAGAGACACAGCCTGACCCAGTGTGTTCTTCTCCTGACTGCTTGCCCAGTATAGAAAGACATTATCATTAACAGGCAGACCAGCAGCCAAACTCCTCCCTCTGCTCTTACATCATACACCAACAATCCAAGGTGCCACACCACCAGAGGGAGGAATAAGTTAATACACTCACTGCACAGGATGTGAAGAAGGGAGCAAGCTGGCCAAGGCCCTGAGCTGTGAGTGATGGAATTAGCCAGGCCATGAGTCCAACCATGGAGTAGGGACTCCTCTTTCTCTCTGCCATCCTGAGAACTCCATTTGCTATACAAAGTCAGGAAGCCTTTCTGACAGACAGAATCCCCACAGAGCACACCAACCATATGAACAGGTCTCACAACTCTGCTGCAAGCAGTCAGCTCTTATAGAGGTGGCTTCTTGCCCCACCTCCAAGTTCATGTATAAGGTAGTGGCACCTGGTGGTGATCTCCTCATCAGTTCCCACCCAAGGCTGGCCAGACCCTGGGTGAAAAGCAATCAGGAGGGTCTTTCTTGCCTGGTTGTGGACATCATCCATGTGCCAACCCTCATTCAGGGCTGGGGGTTTAAACCCCAGCACTTACTGTGTCCAAAGTGTCCTTGTGCTCTGAGGCAAGTCCTGTCACCATCTAAATACACCACCACAGCAGTGTCACCATCCACCTAAAGCACAGGAGAACCATGGAAGGGTCCAGCTTCACCGGGAGCATCACTGGGGGGAAAAGAGGAGGCAAAGTCCTCTGTCCAGAGGGTCTAGAGAAGAGTGATATAGCTGCTCACCTCTAGGAAATCCTGAATGCAGATTTTGAGGCATCTACAAGCATGCCTGTGGGTAGACATCTCAGTGCTACTGGCCTCTTGACTTCTCCGTGAGCAGTGGAGATCTAGTAGCTCTTCAGACCATACACCTCACTTCCCTTCCCAGGGCAGCCAGGGTGTGGGGGGAAAGAGAAGTCCCAGGGGCCAGCAACCATCACGGCCAGCAGGGAGCAGCGTAGAGCCTGGAGGCATGAGTGGCTGTGAGGTCCCCACATCATTCATGAAATAAAACAAAGAATATTATCTGGAATAGATGTTAGTGTACCCCAGGAAAAGGATTTAGCCAGGCCAGAGCCTGCAATATCTTTAGTCAAGCAGGCAGAACAAAGTCAGAAAAAACACAAGTGTCACCAGACCTTCAGGAAATCCCCTCTGAGGATCTGAAGCCAAACTTTATAAATTAAACTCAAATTTATTTTCATGTCCAGACACTAGAGACCTGCTAGCCCAGCTTGGCTCTCTCCTTAGCTGCAGACCTCCAGAACTGGGAAGCTGCTTTCTTACATCTCCAGAGTCTGTAGGAGGTTTTTTTTTTCAGCCTTTAGCAGGAGAAGAGCAAACGCCTAGTGTTTCAACATGTCCAGAGCTGCCAAAAGGTCTCCTAGGTCTCCAAAGTCCAGCTCTTCTTTTAAACAGATGAGACCTTCCTGGTCCCATGACTTTTGCAATACAAACAAACAAACAAACAAACAAACAAAAAGAAACCCTTTGTATGTAATACATTTATTAAAGGATTTGCTGAAGCAAAGTAGAGCCATTCCCTGCAGTAAGGGAAAGGGCAGCATGGTAGGGAAGGGCACCCACTGCCAGGCAGGGCTCCTGCAAGCAAATAGTATGAAATTTTCATGCAAATGTCCCACCAGGGCCTCTTGAATAAAGCTCTAGATTTCCCTGCCCTTAATAAATAAATCACTCAGCCTCATTAGTGGAGCCTCTGGTATCAAGCATCACCCTTGCTGCCACATTGACCAGAGAACTGATGTGACCAGAGATGAGTGTTGCTCTTAAACTTGTGCCGAAGAAGACATGAAAAACACATTAGCTCATAGTCTCACACACAGGGGGGATAACTGAGATATAAGTGCTGCTTAGCCACCAAACTCAGAAAGAGTTTTTTTGCCTTTAGCAGGCTAACAAAGCATTTCCAAAGTACTAAAGCTCTTTAATGTTTTTTGATGGTGGTGTTTTGTGGTTTGGGTTGTTTTGGTTTTTTTGTTTGTTTGTTTTTCCTAGGTATAAATGTTCCTCAGGTCTTTTGGGAACTGGCACTTTCTTCTAGGATGGCATGTGCATTTTTTTGGGGGGGGAGGAGGTGGTGTTTGAGCAGGATCAAAACCAATGGGGTTCTGAAAAAGGGCTCCTGATATAGCTCTAATGCATCTAATACCATGGAGCTGTGTGCTCCGTGTTTGCACAGCCCAGGGAGCAGCCTGGACGAGCCCCACATGTCCCCAGAGTATCACAGACCCTCCTCACCCTCCATGTAACCAGGGGAGCATGATTTGCCCTACTTCATGCCCCGTCTCCCCTGGGTTTCTTGGTCTTGACCCAAGTGCACAGCCACCACTAGCAGCTGGTGGGGCTGATGCCCACTGCCTAGTGAGCTTCAGGAGAGGCGTTTCAGGCAGTGCCCTCTGCAGAGAGGTATCCTGGGGTTTAGTACAAGGCCGGGAGCTTGAGCATCTCCCATAAGACACATCCCATGACTGTTGTACAGCTCAGTCCTGCAGGAGCCTTTCTGAGTTGGGGCTGTGCTTCCTAAAGCTCCACAAACAGGGCCAGTGATGTTACACAGCAGCAAGAGCACATCATTGAAAGAGGGGTTGTCACAGCCACTCCAATGCCCGTTACTGGTCCCTGAGAGGCACAGCTCCCCACCTACACCACCTAGCTCTCCCTGCAGCTCTGCCTTCTCCCTCCTTTCTCATGAATAAAATAACAAATGAAAATAAAAGTCATGTTTTCTGGAGCTGATTCACATGTCAATGTGGCTGAGGGTCTCATTTTCTTAATCAGCCACACTGGATGTGGCAGCAAGCTGTGCCTAGCTCCGAAACCAGCCTTGGCTCTTGTGTAGCAGGTGAGCTCAGTCTGCATAGGCCTGGTATGGAAAGGGAGAAGCAACACCAGCAGTGCTGGTTCAAAAGCAAAGGTCTCATGCTCCTGGGTGCAAACGAGCCTGGATCTCCTGAAGAGAGAAGACATTTAAGGTGTAAAGAGAGAATCCAGTGTGTGTCCATGCAACCAAAAGTGCCAGTGTTGAAGTGAAAGGCTTCTTGTGCAGCCTCCCTTCCCTGTACCCCATGGTGAACAGGCAGGTCAGCGTTCCAGCATCTCACTCACACAGGACATTGGCCTGCCTTAAGACGTGGGCATTGCCTGGAAAATCCTTTCTGGGATTTCCAATCCAGCCTAGCTTCAATCAAGAAAAGCATAAATATGGAAAGCCTACAGCAAGAAATGTAGAGAAGCAATTTCCAGGCTTTCATTCAGTGTAGAAATTATATGGAGGTTGTCTTCTTCTAAACTTTATAACGTTCTCACTCTGCAGAGTATCATAAACAGCCACTTTCCTGTGTACACCTCTGGCAGCTTTAACTTCAACAGCATATAGAAGGAAAGAGGCAAACACTCTTCCGTGACTGCCGGATCATATTTGTTTAACAGTTCAGCTGATCTGGGTTATCTGGGGAGATGTCTCTGCTGCTGGGACAGGCTGTCTTCAGCACTTTCAGTCCCATGGGGCTAACAGCCATTTATGCTGCTAATGCTGTTTCCCAACACAAATGTTTTCTTCAAGACAGGAACATTTGGAGTAATGAAAAAAAAACCCAACTAGTACTGATTCAGCCACCATTCCTGCTTTTGGGAAAACACCAGGCTAAGATCCACACTAGCTTATTCCATCATGCCACGGTGCAGAAGCTCATGATGCAGACTCTTAAGTTGAGTCATACAAGTACAAGATGATTAATGGAGCCCCCAGGAACTGCTGAAGAGGAACATTGGGTATTTAGCTGGATATTGAGTTTATTGAGAAGACAAAGGAATGACAGACCTCAGCTCTGCCTGCTCTCCTGTTGTTTCACCTCTGGAATTATTCCCTCTGGGACCTTTCTGCTCCTTCAGCCCTGAGTAGCTTTTGCCTGCATTCCTAAAGATGGTAGACCCCCAAAATGTTGCACAAGGAGGTCTGGCTCTGCCAGGAGACAAAGAGATGCTGAAGTTACCTGAAGGTCCTGCTTGTTGCACCCAGACTTTCATGCCTCTGCTCCTCCACTAGAAGTGAAACACAGATCTGCGGTCCATGAGCTCTTGGGGATACCTCCACAGGGACAGAAACCACAGCAAATCCAGCTCAGTCTGAAGTGGAAGCTGGTGCTCTGACTTTGGGCCATCCTCCTCTCCAAGCAAAACAGCTTCATCTTGGTTTCTATGAGAGCAATTGAATAAGTTGTTCATCCAGCAGCTAAAGAACATTTTACAGCTGCAAATCATGATTGTGTGAGACAGATAATTAGACAATTAAAACTAAGTTTTAAAAAGACACTCTGTCTAGAAATGAGGGTGAAGAAGAAGTGAAGACAGCTAAATTCTTGCAGGTTTTTTTTCCTCTGGAAGTTTTTCAGAGGGGGATGATGCAGGAGCAAGAAGCTTGAGAGAAGAGAAGGGAGGGAGAAGACAGATGAGACACTGAGCTGTGGGCTCTACGTTGTTTTGGGCAATGCATAAAACAAGTTAACAGTTGACCCTGTGAATTTAAGGTGGGATTTCCTCGCTGGTTGATATGGCTTATAAAAATAATCAATCAAAATCCTACAGACAAGACCCATTACACATTATTTGGGCTTTGGGGCTATTAAGTGACATTTTGCAGCCTTAACATTTTGATACCGTGGTAAGGCAGAGCCAGCACTGAGGGCACAGTCCTGCCTCTGGGCATCTCCCTGGGGAGCTGCATTTCCTATCAGGCTGCAACAGCCTCTTCTTCTTCTGGGGGATAAAATTTGCTTTGTCTGCCTGGGGGTTTTGAATCTCTTGTGTCTCCTCCATGGCTGAGTAAAACACACTCTTATCAGAATTGGATAAAACTGATCCCAGAGTCATTTGTGGTCTTGCATTTTCCAGTCTGTTAATTCGCTCATTCGCACAGGAGCTTCAAGGTGAACCTTGCCTTGGAACAAATCTCAGTCTACCACAGTGGTGGACTGTGTAACCTGGGTCTTCTCTTTGCAACATCACAAGGATTTAATGTTATATTTGCAAATGGCAAATCAGCCCTCTGGCTGGGGATTGGATTTCTCTGACTGGCTGCCTGGAAAAACACATCCAGAAATGTGGAGCAAAAGGTTGGGTTTGGCTTTTAGGGCTGGGATTCAGGTAACCATATGCAATATGTAGGTGTGCTCCCAGCATTCTGTGGATCCTTGATCACTTTCTGTCTTGTCAAGGCACTGATCCCCACAGATGTGAAAAGTGGTACTAATGATTCTCTTTGTCAAAGCCCACCAGGTAAAAGCACTTTGCCACAGGTAGACATTCCTTTCCTTTTGCAGCAACAGTACAGAAAGGCTCAAATTGTTGTTGCTCATGCTTCTCAACCTCCCACCACTCAGTGAAGAAGACTGGATGCCCTCCCAGCCTTCATACCCTGCACCACATCCCCACTTGTGCCTGCTAGGGCTTCCCCCCTTCACTCGCTTCTGCATCCTCAGCTCACCTCCCCCTGTTGCCTTAGCTTCCTAAACCAGCCTTCCCCGAGCTCTTCTTCCCCAAGCACTCTCAAGAGAAGGAGAAAAAAAGCAACAATTAAGTGCAAAAAGGCTTTTCTGGATTCCTCTGGGTCTGTTGGGTTTTGCCCTGGAAGAATCCATGATGTTCAGGAAGGGGCTGGATGCAGCCTTTGTGTCACTGCAGCACAACCCCACAGACAGGACCACAGTGCAAGGTGCCACAGTGCTCATCTGTCCTGCCAGCACACCAGCCTCCAGGCTCAGTCGAAATAATCCCTTCTTAACCCAGCAGGCTGCTAGAAAACCCTTTTGGGGTTTTGTTTCCCACTTGCTGTGTTTGCCAGCAGAGTAAAGGGAACAAACAAGGCAGCTCTTGATCCTCTCACTCCCTGTGCTTGCTCCCTGACCCCTCCTGTGACTGCTGTGGGTTTGTATTTTACCTTCAGTCCCTTGCATTAGTTTTATATTTTACCTTCACTATACTCCTTGATACTTTTTCGTCAGAATTTTAGGGGCATAGCACCTTCTAAGCAAATCAGTCCATGCCTTTCTCCCACAAACCTGACCAAATCTCACTGTACAGCATTAGACACTCCCCCCATTCGATATTTTACTGTTATTGCTATATGAGTGCCAGCCATGCCCAAGTTTCCTATGGGATTCCCAGCCACAACCAGGTTTTGCAATGAGATGACACTTCCTCAGGTGCCCACTGACACACTTCTTTAAGTTGTTGAGGTACTTGTGCTGCAAATACTTTTATTCATTCAAATTAAATGTGTAATGGCAGTAAAAAAAAAAAAAAAAAAAAAATTAATGAAATGTGGACTTTATTGAAACAAAGGGGAGTTTTGTCACTGACATCAGTGAAGCCAGGGTTTCACCCAGAATTTGAGCAGGGGAGCTCAGAGGAGCCAATAATAGAAACAAGCCAGCTGTGAAACCTGGATCTGCAATCTCAGCCTGAACTCCCCCACCCTGCAGGGATTACAGCATGGCTCTGCCTGTAATTGCTGTAAGAATAGTCGTCTTATTGTCTGCATCTTCTGCAGCTCCATTACTGGATGAAGGATGCTTCTGATACAAATAAAAGGAAAAAAAAGCCCAAACACCAAAACCCCCATGTATTATCCTGCCTTACACAGTTATGAAATGAGAAGGTTATTACAGCAGAGAGGAATTAAGCTACAAAGCTGATACTCTGTCTCACTGAGGGTTTACAGAGTGGTAATTAAGAGAAGCACTTTCTGCATAAGAGAGCTCTTCTGCTGCAGAGGAAGGGAAAACATTTCTGGTTATTTTAATCAGGCACTGATGGATGGCACTGATCAGTTCTGCCGACACGCCAGCGCCTCCCTCCCGCTGCAGCTCGGCGCCTCTCCCGTAGCTGCCGGATCACCCCGGCACACGCACGTCCCGGGGGAAGCTCTGCATGCAGCCCTGTGCAGAGCTCTCAGGACAGGGAAACACCAACCCTGCCGTGTCTGTAGTGCACCGTTTCCAGCACAGCTCTGAACCCGTCACTGCGCAGACACCAAACCCCAACACCCCTGTGTGCACACGAAGGAGGGCAAGCCCCTTCCCCCCTCCCCAAGGTGAGGCTGCTCCTCCCCACTGGAGCAAATGTCATACAAGCAGGACACATATCTGCAGCAGAGATGGACTTGAAGGACTTTATATGGTGAGTGCTTCTTTCCCAGATGGTTCTTGCCCACTTCCACAAGCAACCTGGCTTCAGGAGGCTGCAAAGAGGACATGCAGAGCACCATGGTGTTCCAGAGGTCTGTTTGCACCCACACACGCTACAGCACTGAGAGAATTCATCCTCAGCAGGCTGGTGACTCCATTTGTCTCGTTACATGCAGGGAAGCGAAGCATGGTGAGGATAAAGTGCTCTGCACTACATTCAAAGCCAGCAATGTCAGTGGTGTGAGGTGACCTGGGAGGTCTGGGGCTGAGCAGGCTTCCTCACCATGCAATAGCATGACCACACTGAAGTGCTGGGGCCTAAATCCCAAGCCCTGGATTTGGGCTGACATATCAAAGATGCCCACAACCAGCCAGGAGAGACCTTGATCTTGGTTTTCTCTCCAAGCCTGGCCAACCTTGGGTGAAAAACAATTAGGAAATCACCAGCAGGTGTCCTGTCTTTAAAGTTAATAGCACAAAAGCTGGTTCTGCTTTCAGTGAGTGGGGGAAGTTTATCTAGATAGTGGATGTGCTATGTAGGGTTTCCTGTTATTGAAAGGCCTTTCTGACTGTCCACTACAAGTAGAGTTCCCAGTAATGGTGGGACAAGATTGAAACCAGGACAGAAAGAGGATTATGTAGGCAACAACATTTTTCCTGGGCAATTACTGTATGATTGGAATGATGACCTGGTTTATTCCCTGCCCACGACTTGGTTTCTAACTCAGCTCACTCCTTTCTTTGCTACATCATATACAATGAGCAAATACATTGATCTATTTGTTCCTCCTGTTGTTAATCACATCATATCCTTCCTGTATCCTCTGGAGCAGGGTGGAAGTGTCTGGTCTGTATGTTTATTGCTAATGGCCTTGTCCTTCTTACTGGGGCACGCAGTCAGCAAAAGACACATTTAAAAGAGTCTCCAGAGTTACAGTACATGATCAGCATCAGGGCTCAACCCAAAACCTGTTGAAGGTCATTGAATCCTTCAGAGGTTTCCATCTGCTCAGCATCTTTTGAGGCTGGGTGGAAAAAGTACAAAAGGTACATCACTGTGACTAAGAGGAATGATCTCCATTGGGTCTGAGTGCAGATGGTGAGAGAGGGCAGAGAACAGTACAGACCTGGGGGCTTGAACCCCAGATGCCTAGTCCTGCTTCTCATCTGTTTATGCACAGTGCTATCCCTGCAGGGTTTCAGCAATGGAAAGCTGTGAAGATGAGTGGACAGTGAGAGAAAGCTGAGCTTCCTTCTTCAAAAGATGCTTCTTTTGCAGCATGTGCTTCTGGACTTCAGCAGAAGTTAGAAAAAAAATCTGCAGGTTCTCCTGCTTGTCCAAAATGAGCAGGGGACTTTCTCTAGGATCTATCTCCCTGGGACATCATGGGCAGCTTTCATTTTATTTTCAAGCAGATCTTTAAAATGCAGGGAGAGAGAGAACATCCCCTGGAAGTGCTTGAGCAGAGCGCCCAGCTGGGTTCTAGAGACAAAGCATCAAGTACAGGATTGGCAGGGTGCAAACACAAGTGTCCTGTGGTCTCTCTCAGTGGCACTCATCCTGCAGGTGCCAGAGCTCAGAGCTGTGGCTGCAGGGGAGCAAAGTACAGGATGAGATGGTGTTTCTGTGAGTGGAGAAGAGCCTTCCAAGGAGACAAATGTTCTTTTGAAGAGTGGGATGTGAAAAGCTGTGGGGGTCTTGCTTTTGTGTGCTGCTTAGTGCCAAAGACACCATCCAAAGGAAGAGAAAGGACAGTTGGAAAGCACAGGCTGGGCAGCCCATGAGCCAGGTGGATGCCAGGAGCAGCTCTGCATTGCCCCTCAAGGCAAGACAAGGTATTTGGGAAGGACCGGGATTTTGGAAAGCATTATCCTTCCCACTGCTCCACTCCAACTTCAGCAGCATGCAAGAAGAATTGTGATTTGTTGAGGATGGAGTTGAGGTGACTGGTTGTGCCCTGGTGCAGGTGCTGGGAGTGTGAGGTGCTCCTGGCAGCACTTGTGGGGACACATGGCTGGTTTGGAGCAATATCTGCCTGGCCCTGCCTGCTGGTGGATGACAGGCCCACACACCCTGCTCTGAAACAGGGCACTAAAGGGAGCTTAAATACTGCAGAGATACGTTTGGACATAAATAGAGGTAGACTAGACTGACAAAAGGAGAGAAGCATCGTATATGAATCAGGGCAAGCCAAATTGCAAAGCTCTTAATCATGCATTAAGGAAGTACCTAAGTGCCTGGGCAGCTTGTAGAGCAGCCCATATGCCTATTCCTGCAGGTACAGTGTCCAGCTAAGTCCACAACTGCATTATGGCAATTTTGGAAGCAAGACCCTGGTACTGAGCCTGCCATGGCACTCCTGTCCTACCAGGCTGAGGGAAAGCTGGTGGATAGAGGCATCATCCAAATCTCTCTGAGTAGAATCAGGCACCTCCAGCACATCCCTGCAGCCATGACCTCACTGGCATTATGAATGGGACTGGAAAAATGCAGATAAAGAGCAGAGTTGGTGCCTCAGTTACAACTGCTTGGTTCAAGTTTCTGAGCAGAAGTAAAGCAGAGAGACACAAGGGCAAGACAAGAAACAACAGTAGAAAGAAAAGCCAGTGCTCATGAAGTTTGAGTTTTGATTGGTTCAGATATAGCTTTTATGGGACAACTTCTACTTACCATGAAGGAAAAGGAAAAAACATCACAAACCCCAGCACTGGTTTGACTTTAAACAAGCTCCTAAGGAAACCATGGGTTGCACCTTTGTCATGGTGAGTTGTAGAAGCCCAGGAGGACTGCACAAGGCTTCCTCCCACGCAGCAGATGGTGCAGGTCCTGTCTTTTCCTCGACTCTGGGGAGAAGATCATCCAAAGCTCTGAGACAGAGAAGGCTGAACACATCCACAGAGACTCTGTCCAGCCTCTGTTGCGTGCCAGGGGGTGATGAAGGAGCCAGCACGCTGCTCCCAGCTGCAGCTGCACAGCAGAACACAGCGTGCTGGAAGGCAACTCACCTGTCCCTACCAAGTGATGGGGCTGCACATGCCCTTCCCAGGGACAAGGGGTGGGAGAGGAAGAGGAACTCACATTGGACAGATTTTTAATAGTCTGCTGCAAAGTGCTCCAATGCAAGAGCTACAGCCTTGAAGCACGGGAAGAGCCTTTGCATTTATGTAAAGTGTGAACAAACAAAAACCTCTAAAAAGCAGCAGTAAACAAGTCCAAGGTTGTGGAGGGAATTTTAGCTGCGTCAGAAGATGGCGTCTCAGAAGCCTTTATGCGCAACCCAGGTTAGGAAGGGCCGGAGGTAGCCGGCAAGGACGCGGTGTCCTTGAGCCACCGCAGAAAGGAGAAGGGTGACAGCTCAACAGCTTCTGCGCAGATCAAAGCTTGGCCGGAACTTGCAAGCAGGGAACACCCTGTCAGCGCCACGGCGCGTGGACAGAGACATTTAACCTGTGGGGATACGGGGTCAGAGCGTGGCTGTGCAGTGCTAACCAATACGGAAGTATAAACTACGTGGGATCGGTCACCCAGTGTATAAATACAGCTGCCTGTGGAGATTAAAGCTGAACACTGACAAACCTTCTGTGAAGTGTCGTGATTCTGGGGCTCCCCGCACAACACAAGGTTACTGACCAATACAAGTGATTTCAAAGGCTGGATTTTGGACTATTTATAAATCAAGGTTGAATCTCTCTCAGAGTTATTGTTTAGATTACACTCTTGCTCTGAAAGAGGATGCACCTACTTCTCTGTGCCAGCAACAAAAAATGTTGCTATTCACAACTCATTGGAGGTGCCAGAAGAAACCAAGTGCTGCCTGTAAATAAGCTGCCTCAATAATTAATCGCTAGCACAGACAGCACAATAGAATAGCTCCAGAAATAAGTTATTGCAAATACAATTTCAAACTAACAGCGCATGAAGCTTTTGAAAAAGCTTCCGAAAAGCAGACCCCGAGTTTCAGAAAGAGGTAAAACACCACTGATCAACTTGCCCATGCTTTCTGAATGAGAGGTCTCAGCCTATTCCACTTGAGGTGAGGCATCAATAGCCCAGAAATGAGCCCCCATCAGCAACATAGCAAAGAAAAGGTGTTCAAAGCAGTAGGGGTGAGTGAGCAGTGGCACAGTCATAAGGAGAAGGGAAGAAGAGGGAGGAAGAAATTTGGTGGGTGAGTAGGTGGACGTGGTCCATGAACATGGTCAGTGAGAAATGTCATCATACAAAGAGGGCAGTCACAGAAGTTTCATCCAACAGCAATGGGAAGAAGAGGAGAGTGAGGAAGGCAGGACCTCTTTAGCCGCTGTCAGAGAGCAAAGACATCATCTGTACCCTCCCTTAGAAAGTGTAAAGTATGAGGCACATGGAGAAGACAAGTTTTAATAAGGCTGGGCTGCCACATGCTTGTTTGTCCTCATCAGAACATCTGAACAGTCTACCTATCCCTCAAACATGCAAGCAGAGACATGTCAGGAAAGCAGACAGGCAAGGGCTCGGGATATACCTTGGCATAGACTCTGTGCAAGGCAAGGCACTGATGTGGTCACCTACAAGGCTGTGTACACATACAGCCAAAAGCCAGAATCTTTGAAAAGAGCTACCAAAGGGAAGAACAGGAGGTGGAGGATGCCCCAAGCCTGTCAGTGTTTGAGAGACATTTAGATAAAGCTCTTACTAACATGCTCTAAGTTTTGGTCAGCTCTGAACTCCTCAGGTAGCTGGACCAGATGATCATTGTAGGTCTCTTCCAACAGAAATATTCTATTCTAGTTTAGTCTATTCTTTGATTTAGGGCAATTCAAATCTGACTTTAAGATATCATTAGCAAGGAGTGGAGGGATGGCAGTGAAAGGAAATAGGGAGGAGAAATTGTAAATAGAAAATTGAGAGAAATACACATTCAAGTGAAATTTATAATTGCTGTATAAATGAAAGGAGAGGTAATGATGCATATAAAACTAATGAAATTATCCTGCAGACTGACTGCTAGCTAATGAAATTGCTTACTTTGCATGCATTAACTGAGCTGCAACTGGCATTTCACTGCACTTGTATTAGCCAAATCTTTTCCCATCAGCAGTGACAAAAATGCCACAGGGGTAGAGCAAGACAGTTTTGTTTTACACTGTGCCCACCACAAAGTGCAGTCAGAGTCAAAGGACAGCCAAGGCAGGGGGGCAGCTGCACATGAGGCTCAGCTCTGAGCAGTCCCTAGGCAGGGATCAGAGCACCCAGCCCCATCACAGTGCTGCAGGCACAAGCACCATCATGTGCAGACCTCAGATAAAAGGCCACTCCCTGCCCATGACAGTATCACACTGATGGTTTTTCTGGGGCTGCAGATCAGGCATGCTCTGATTGTTAGCTGAAAAAAAAATCTTCTGCTCTGACAACCCCACTCATGAGTGAGGGGATCACGTTGGGAAGCTCCAAATTAGGTGGGGAAACTGTCTTGTTGCCCATTTCGTTTTAGGTCCTGCTACTGTAGGTCTACACTTCACTGGCTGCTGTTATGGAAAACTATCCCCCAGTCTTCTGCTGACTCTTGCCCAACTAAAAAGGATATTAGCACCAACAAGAAAACCAGCAACCAAAGTCCTCCCTCTGCTCTTCAATCATACACCAACAACCCAAGGTGCCAGACCACTGGAAGGAGGAATAAGACAATATATTCACTCACAGCATAGGATGTTCAGAAGGGAGCAAGCTGACACCAGAACCATGCCATGGGAGATGAAAGGACCCAGGTGATCAGTCTGATCAGCTTGCCCCAACATCCTGGGAGCTCCACTTGCTATGTAGACAGGGAGCCGTTCAATAATCAGAGCCCCCACACAGCACATCCACTGCATAAACAAAACTCCCAACCCCACTGCAAGCAGAGTCAGCTCTTATACAGGTGGCTTCTTGCCCCACCTCCAAGTTCATGTGGAAGGTGAGGGCACCTGGTGGCGATCTCCTCATCAGTTCACACCAAGGCTGGCCAGACCCTGGGTGAAAACTAATCAGGAGGGTCTTTCTTGCCTGGTTGTGGACATCATCCATATGCCAACCCTCCTTCAGGGCTGGGGGTTTAACCCCAGCACTTCACCTGTTTTGCTTCAGTTCAGTTTTAAGGAGCATGACACTGTCACAATGCTGAAGTTCAGGTGTAGATAAGTGCTGAATCACAGCAAACACTTTACTTAAAAGTGAACCTCATTCTAGGTTTAAGAGACAGAAGGTATTAGATCATTTTTTTTTTCTGAATTTTAGTCAGATAATACACACATTCCCTTATCAAATGATGTAATTCTTAATCAATACTTAAAACTTTAAATATGTAAATTTATCATAATCTTTTTGGCATTTTTTCCATCCTTTACAGCTAAATTGCAAACAACCAGAAAACTTGACTGAAAAGCTCTCCATCATGCCTTTCTGTCCCTTTACATTAGAATTCAAGGTAAAGCATTCAGTTTGGCTGGGCCTGCAAGTTAATGAAAAAGCTCAGGCACGCTGGAAATCCTGCTCCCAGTACTCACCTCCCCCCAGAAGAACAGCTGTCTTGCAGGGAGGGATCATCACATCAGTGCTCAGAGGGTGTTCTCCAAAACAGACCTCAGAATAGACCCCATAATGAACCACTGGAAGGGTCATCCCAGGTTCCCAGGCCTGTTCTTACATCTGTCTGTCCTTTTCTAACACCAAACCAGTCACTTCTGTTAGCCAATCACTGCTGACTAACCACCTTGAGTCTATGGCATCTTCCTGGTGGTTGAAGCCTACTCCCATCCGTAAAAACCACAGAAGGTCTTTGGGACAAGAGCTGAAGGGCCATCAGACTGGAAGGCCCGCGAGTCAAAGTTCAGCTTCAATAGCTATCAGAAGCACTGAAGAGCGAGAGAAATGGCCCCTGCTTCCCACAGATCAATGTTCTTTCAATCCCAAACCCTCAAGGTCAGTTAAAGTGTTCAGAACACACTTGACAAAAGTTGTGCAGCTTCACCAAGCAGCCGCTTCCCCGGGGCCCTGGCTCCTCTGAACAGTGTGCCGTAACCTTCAGCCTGTCTTGATGTCTGATTCCCTGCCTGGATCCTATTATCATTACTCACTGGGGAGACCAGGTATGTTTGAAGGAAGCCAAGTCTTCCAGCTTGTCAGCTCTGAAATATGTTGCCTCAGGCTGCCCAAGCTCTTGTTATTCCTTATTCAGTATGTGGGCTAAGGCTACCTGCAGCTTTCACCCTCTTTGCTGCACAGATGGATTTATCTCTTGGCCGCTGCTGTTTACAAAGAGAGGAGAATGGTCTGCAATGTCAACACACGTAGCTCACAGAACACAACATTATCCAGAACTGCAGTGCCTTGAGTGACAAAGGGAGCATTGCCCAGTGAAACCTGGCAGTAAAGTCAGCTCAAAACCCCCAGTTTGTTGACTTTCCATCTTCGGTTGTCCATTTGTCACTCCCTCCCTATCTCCTCTCACAGTGCATCTCTAAGAAAAGAAGGGTTGCTGTCAAGTGAAAGCATCACTGCCCACACCCTTGCCCCACACCAGCGTGTGTCCTTCTGATGGTGGGGCCCTGGCTCTGGGATTCTGCAGCCTTGTGTCTGCATCTCTGCAACAGACCACTTCTGAGCTGCACAGCACCTTGCCCGAGCGCCTGACACTGCAGCTCTTGAAGCATATGCACGCACCACAGGATGTCTCTGTGCCCAGACGTGTCAGGACTTCAGAGCACAAGCCAATATGTAGCTAAGAGCAAGGTTAGGAGATGCAGCCAGGCTCTCCCAGATTGCCTCCAGCACAGGGTGGTTTTGCCGGCACCCTTCTCCAGAGCTGCTGGCACTGGGCACCCCAGATTTGACGAGGAAAGATATGGGTCCCAGCAGGGACCCAGCCTGGCACCCTGTCCCACAGCGTGGGGCCATGCAGGTCAGAACCACGTGTGGTCATTGCACTCTGCCAAATGAATGTGTTCATTTGGTGCCAACAAAGCCAGGAAGGGAGGATGTGCCTGATCCAGGCAAGCAGTGCCCTAGGCACCAGCCCTGGGAGCACATCTGACCTCCACATCCAAGTAAATGCCTTAGCTGTGGCCAGGCACCAGGCTGGAGGGAGTTGTGGGTGGTGTCACCATCTCCATCCCCAGTGTGGACTCAAGAAAAAGCAGCATTTGGACACCTGGGGTCCAGGTTTCCCTGCCTGGACCCTGCTTGCCACATGGCCCAGGCTTCCCCAGGCTGCCTCTGAAGGAGAGGGGTGCAACTGGGTGAAATCTGTTCATTCTGCAGCCTGGGTGAACTTGGACCCTCAAGCCAAAGTGAGAGCTTCCAGCTGGTTGGCAAGAGACTCTCATGAACATCTGAGCCTTGAAAGCCAAGTCAAACCCGAGGAGGCACTGCATGGCTGCAAGGGTGGTCACAAGAGTGGTGCACCAGGACGGGGCTACCTGCTATAGAGGGTTAGAGAGAGGGGGAACCCAGAGAGGAGAGAGAGCAGGCCCAGGGACGTGGTATGAGGATGTCACCATCCTCTTCCACAGACCCACCAGTGCTGCTGGCTACTCCTCCTGCAGCTGGGGCTGCCAGGAGGTCATGTTGTATGAGGTGTAGAAGGAAAGCTGCATGGCCCTACAGGAAACAGAGCTCTTCCTTGCATACCTTAGCTGGGAAACTTTCCTTCCATATGGAACTCTTGGGAAAACACAACCCTTTCATGTTCGGTGGCGGTTTTCCCTTGCAGTTGCTTTAAAACCACATCGAAGCCTTTCCTCGGGTCTGTTGTGGTTCAGACTCTGCTCCATCTAGTGGAAGTCTGCGGCAAAGCGCCACCTCCGGGAGCACCAGGACTCCTGCAAGACCAGAGCTGTGACACAGGAGGGGTGTGACAGAGAAGGCTCCAGGCCAGCCATTGCACAGGCTCCACGTTGCTGCTGGGGCCAAAGGACACTGGTGGCGAAGTTCTGACCTTCGTTTCTGCTGCAGCACCCACAGATGTTCTGCAGAGGTGGGGAGGATGCTCACGAGAGCTGGTGAAGGCAAAGCAGGAATTAAGATCTTACCAGTCACCTAGCTCTAAACATCCTCAAAAACCACTGAACATGAGGAGCATGTGTTCCTGGTTCATCTCAACGCAGGCAAACTGCAAACCATGACTTGTTGGACTCCAGGCAAGCAACTTCTCCACCTTCCCTAAGCGTGCTGCAGTAAGCCAGGCACTGCCCACTCCTTCCCTCCTCTGCCATTCTGGGGATGCACTTTCCTACTAAGCTTAACTCTTAATTTTCCAAATTTCCTCTGATTTTTGTTTAAAATGCCTTAAAAACATGTAATTAGATCAGAGAAAAAAAAAAAAAAAAAGTCTTTAAGCACTGGGTAAAACCAGGGTGTTTACAACTCACTGGCTGCTCTGTAACTTCCCCACCTCACTAACAGCCAAGCAAAGAGGTTCAAGATCACTTCAGCCACACAGACAATCTTTCTATTCCACTAAAAATAAAAACAAACTGGAATGAAATGACATGAGAAAGAGAGGGAAACCAGGATGTGGGACTACTCACAGCTTTAGCTGTCTTGTCTGTCCTCCTCCTTCCCCAGCCCTGGTGGCTCCTCAGCCCACTGCTCAGTGAGAGGAGATAAGGGCCCCAAAGATACCGAGCTCAGAGCTGTGTGGAAACAGGGGCTCGCATTGAGTGAGAGCCTCAAACGTCCTCACTGAAAGACCAAACCTTTTCTGCATAGCTGTGAAGTCACACCAGGCAAAGCCCCTGGAAAGCAGTTGGTGTGTGTTCTGCTCTTCTAGAAACCATTTCTTCTTTTTTGTGGAGTGAGCAGAAGGATGAGATTAACGTTTTCCCAGCAAAGTGCCCCC
>NW_008610054.1:21832-22083 GCF_000691845.1 Merops nubicus
CCCCCTGCACGCGAAGCCCCAGCCGCTCAGTGGGGACCCTCTTCCCAAACTTCTACTTCTCCGAGTGTCCCCCTGGCAAAACTGCAGCTGGGAATAATATCAGCTGGTGGGGGCATTAGCAACATTTCTTTTTTTTTTTTCAGCCTTAGAAGTGACCTGGGTTTTTCTGTGTCCTGACGCAGAAAGAGGACGGATGTTTCCATCTCCGGATGGAGAACCCCTTGGAAGGGACTCCGGGCAGAGCTGGGCGG
>NW_008610055.1:0-269 GCF_000691845.1 Merops nubicus
TCCCTGCAGGGCCGGTCGCACCCGGGGAGGAAGCTATAAGGCAAATTCACCACCTCTTTATGAAGGGCTCGGGGTTCAAACCCCAGCATTTCAGGGGCAGGGGGCAGTGACCCTGAGGGAACGCCCCCAACGCCTGTGCTGCCCCTGCCCAGTTGGCTGATGGGCAGGGCTGGAAGCCTCGGCGAGCAAAGGGGCACGGCAGATGTGGGTGTCCCGGCAGTGCTCAGCACCCAAAAAAGGAAAGGCCCTGCCCCAGGGATGCTCCTGTC
>NW_008610056.1:0-15195 GCF_000691845.1 Merops nubicus
GGAAGCAGTAGGGTAAATAATTCCTCATGCCCACTGCAGCAGTATTTGGATCCCTCTGTAAATTTGGTATAAAACATGCAAATCCCCAATTCCAGCAGGTTGCATAGATACAAAGAAGGTGACTTGTAATATAGATATAAAAAATGTCTCTTTATGTGTGTATGTCCTTATGGACTCAGTGTGTCACCAAAATTCAAGCACACCAATCTGCTTCACTGCTAGAACCTAATATTTTAGAATTAGCTGGTTGCTTGGTGTCCTTAATTTCCAAAAAGTCCTTATAAACAGCTTATTCTGTGTGACTGGTAAACTTTATGCTTAATAATTACATCCAAGTTCTATCAGGACGTGTTAAATAATTTCTCTTCTAGTTATACCAGAATGAATCTGGCCTAATTAAATTTTAGTTAAATTTAGTCTGTAGTAGTTAATGTTGTTGCAGCAGAACACAGTTATTTGGCCTCTGTTGTTTAACATTGTTTTAGCTAAGAATTTAAAATCTAGTAAGTAATTTTTCAGTAAAACTTTGCTATATCTTAAATGCCAAATAGAGAGACTTTCATTGTTTTTATTGTTTCCTGTCAGAGGAGTAGTACCATTAATGAAGCTGTCAGCAAATTTAGCTTCCCTTATTTTAAGTAGTGGAATAGAGAGTTTGTGTGCAAAATGGGTAAAACCCAAACTAGTCCTTTACTAATCTCTATGCAGACTATATAATGATACTTAAATTGAAGATGTGGCCTTTGGCCACAGGAATATGAAGCCCAGATATTTTGAAGAGACAAAATAGTGAATGAATTTTAAAAATGGGGAAAATATGTGTAAAATAAGGAAGCCTAGTGATACAATAATAATATAATAACTCAGTGGTTTCATGTTGAGAATGCAAGAATATTTTTTTTTATCCCTTTCCTATGTGCAGGGAAAATAAGAAAGCAGTGAGGCCCTCAGACACTTGAATACTAAGTAGTGCCATAATAGATGAAGCTGGTAGGTGGATTCTGAGTGGAAGTCACTTTGCTGAGGAAATATGGGGACATTTAAGAGGGAATGCAATAAAAGGGATGTTGAATTGAGTCCTGCTGAGGAGTAGAAGCGTTAAATATGAAAGAAACTATTCAGGTGTCGTGTACTTTGAAGTAGTCATCAAAACAAAGTCCTTCATCTTGAAGCAAATGAAGGCCTGCAAAAGGAGGCAGATATTGTCAAAGTGGTATCATAGACAACTTGATTATCTCAACTGGTTTTGGAAGGGTCGGAGAAGGGTTAGTAACAAGAGCTGAAGTATGAACATAGTAAGACATGCAGAGGAATAAAGAATGGGCTTTTAACATGGTGCAAACAAAACTGAACAGAGTTGGTGAACCAGTGACGAGGCAAGAAGATAGGCAGAAAAGTCAAACAGCTACACAGTTAATTAGGTTTCTACTTCCCCAGGCTGAGGGACCAGTTGGAAATAACTGTGAATTGTGTGTAGCACACAGGGCAGTGTGTTTTACACTCTTACTCCTTCTGTACGTCCTGTTACAGAAGGAGGCTTGCACTAGCAGGGCGAGAAAGCAGCTGGAATTGCCAGTAAATGCAGAATATGTTCCCCAGAATTGTAGCTGAACTGCACTGTGCATAGCTAGCACCCATCAAAATAGCAGCAACAGGTTTTTGTTTGAACTGCTGGGAGTGTAAAGAAACAGATGAAAACTAAACTTAACTTCATAAAACATTTTTATAGGGCAGATGATACAAAATATTGCAGAGCGTAATTTTATACAAAGAACGTAAATAATCCACAGCTGTGCTAACTCAAAGAAAGCAATGATACATGTGATCAATACTTGTGATAATCAGTGCAGTGTTTTAGGTAATATTAATTTCAGTGGTTAAATGGCTGTGGAGTTCTAAAACTAGTACCTGTGTTGCAGTGTTGCTTTGCTACTAACAATGATGTATGGCTCCTCTTTGCTGGCAGGTTTCATGTGTTTGTTGTGCATGTGGTATTTTTTTCTTCCAACTTCAAATCTTAAAATGTAGTTATGTCCCTAGTTTTCAGACACCAGGATTTGGCATGCACTTAACAGTGCTGTTAGGTATCAGTTCCAATCTTCCTGCAACATGTTCATGCATATAATGCAAAATAAAAATGAAACAAAAGACGTCAACAGCCTTTAACCAAGTTTCTAATTGAAGTTAATCAAGATAATTCTGAACACTAAACTTGCTGTATTAGTTAACTTGGCTTCTGTAGCTGGTTACTGAGAGGAAATTAATGTTCCCTTTAAATATAGAACATTCACAGGAATTTTAAAGAAATCACTTTTCTTTTTCTGTGCTGAAGTGATGCTGGTTTTGAGCCTCTCAAAGTTGCTTTTTTTCAGATATTTTTGTGTTCATGCAATAAGCTTAAACCCAGAAATTGCTTTGGGACAATGAAGTTCAGTACAGTTACATTCTGTTTTCAGATGCTTATTATACGAGCTGCTGGTGTAATCCCCCCAGCCTTTTAATATTACAGTGCTCTGAATATTTTATTAATTTATACAAACTTAGAGTTAGTTCTTTGAACTTGACACAGATTTTGGAGATCAGGCATTTGAGTGAGACTGTCAGGAGACATGGGGGAGTAAGCCTATTGCAGTATCCTTGCTTCTCCAGATAAAGCTAGATATCCTGGCTGGTGTTTACCACTGCTATTACAGGATTTGTGTCTTGATTCTTTTCCTAGATGTGCCCACCTTTCTCTGCCCTTGGTTTTGTTATTCTTTATAGGGTGATTACAATAAGCATGCTATGAATTTACCTTTATTTACTGGCATATGCTTTCAACATAAAATTACAACTGAAGAGTTTGTGGCATTCCTAGATTGTTGTAAACAGTTACTACTTTTAGTTGAAATATAAAACAACAAATTAGGGTGATGTATATGATGGAATCCGATAGTGAATTCTTTCCTGGCAATTACATTAGCAGTTAGTTGCAGTGCTTAATTGATAACACGAAGAGTTTAAAACAATCTAGGAATGCCACACACAAACAGTTACTACTTTTAGCTGAAATATATACCAACAAATTAGGGTGATGTATACAATGGGATCCGATAGTGAATTCTTTCCTGGCAATTACATTAGCAGTTAGTTGCAGTGCTTAATTGATAACACCAGAACTTGCTTCACTTCCACGAGGTGTGGGAATACAAGGTGCAGAGGTAACTGCATTCCATCAAGTTTCAGTCTAGACATGAGAGCATCATTCATCCTGTACCAAACGAGGCAGGCTAATCACCTTCCCAAAAGTGACCTTGCAGCTGCAGAACGTGCTGTCACGGGCACACAGAAAGGCTGGGCAAGAGCTCTGTGCCACCACCAGCAGTGCTCTTCTAGAGTCAACCTCTTGACTTAGAGGCATGCTGCCTGGACTGCAGAATTTCCATTTCTGCTCATTTCATAAGGGTGGTGGTTTTTTGAAAGAAATGGTTAAATGAGGCACTGTACAGTTAATTATATTTGATTGAAGGGAAAGCTTGTTATCTAATTGAAGTGGGAGGAAGTTGGAAGTACACTTCTATAGCAAGAAGTATTAGGAAACACTCTTAGAAGCTCATCTCCCTCCATTAATTGAAGAGCAGCAGAATGAGCTTTAACTTTTTCAAGCAAGGTTTCTGAGGAAGGGCTGCTTTTCTTTTTTTTAGAGATTATCTGTCTACTTCTAGGGCATATCAAAATTCAGAGGTATAGCACAAAGTGAGCCCAGTTTAATTAATTTTGCTGGATTTGTTAGCTTGATTTCTGTGTAGACACTGCCAGAATTAGTTGGGGAGGTCTGTTGAGGGTGAAAATGGCAGAGCTGTTGAGGCAAGTGTGGAAAAGTATTTTCAGAGTTTCTTGATGATGTGACAAAGAGCGAGTAGCAGACACCCCTGATGGCATAGGAGGCATAAGCTGTGAGATCCACCTTGACAGCTTGAGGAAAAATGTTAAGAACTCATGACAAAGAGATGTGAAGGAACAGGATTAGTTCAGATGGACACTAAATAGTTTGCCAGCTATTTTGCACTGATTGCCCGTGTGCATGCTCCTAACCTGCAATAAGGGTAAGATAGTTTTTGGAAAAATGTCGTGAGCACACACATGCAAAATTACTGCAGGATATATTAAGTAAATTTCCCTGTGATTTTGTGTTTTCTCTGGCTTTGTGGATGTCATTCCTACTCCATTCCTGTTCTGCATGAACAGGAGATGATAATCCTTTAAGATCCAAGTGGGGCACTTAACAAAGGGAAGCTGCAAACGTTATACATGGAGGACAAGCGTAATTCTACAGTTTTGCTTTCACTAGCAAGATCAAAATTACCTAAAAGCAGAGCAGTAAAAACCAACATGAAATCAGTCATATGAAACCAAAAAATGTCATTTTTATAACTATCTGCCTGACCTTAATTCAGCTGCTTTGTGCATAATTGTGAGGTTTTATAAAGTGTTTTTCTCTGCGGGATCTCTGCATCATTTGTTGGAAAAAAAGGGTAATTTCATCTTCTTGCAAAGAATAGAAATTTGCAGTCATAGACCTTTCTGCTTCTCTCTCTCCTTGGATGCCCTATCCCCCAGTCTGGAGGTGGTTCTACGTGTCTGCTTGTTTCTTGGTATTTCCTTCATTTTCACTTACTCCCCTTATTTCAGTTATTGTAAAAAGACATTTTTATTTCCACTTGAACATTGTTGGTTTATGATTTCTTTGCTTTAATGAAAAGAAATGGGTTGTATCATGTTGCTAAAACGAGGTCTTTGATAAGTGCTCAGATCAGCAGGGATGCATAAAGGAAGTGCAAAAGACTGAAGTTTATTTTCCCCTGAAGGAATGCTTAGCTTTCCTGACTCTTCTGGTATGCTCTCTGAAAGTGGAGCTCTTTTATTTTTCAACTTTTATTGTCTTGCAGAACACAAACTCTGAGAATCTTGACTGAGAAATGACAGATCCTCTCTGAGTGCATGATTTGTCCTGGGGAAGTGCAGTGAGGTGAGGCTAAAGGCAGCATAGGACAGTCGTTGCCTACATAAATTTGGCTCGGTGTAGCCCATGAGAGGTGGCTCATCACTAAACTTCTTTGAAACATGCATGAGCTTGAGTGAGTAATTAAGGAAGCAAGTTCAGATATAAGTTTAAATAATGCTTTTGGAAGAATCACAGGAAGCTTTGGTTAGGATTTGGGGATGGGATGGGGGCAGTTAGAGTAAAATTGAGTGAGCTATTTTAGCTCTTGGGGAATATACAAGTTCCGTGTTGCAGATTTCTAAACTATTTCTCTTATAGTGCACTTTATTAGAGGATTCTAGGACTTTTGAAAGGCGGGGATGGGGGCAGTTAGGGTAAAATTGTGTGAAGGGCTGTTCCAGCTCTTGGGGAATATACAAGTTCCATGCTGCAGATTTCTAAACTATTTCTCTTATAGTGCACTTTATTAGAGGATTCTAGGACTTTTGAAAGGCAAGCTGGTAATATACTTTTTCATTACATGTAGAAGAAAACCCAAATTATTCTCAGTGTTGTCAACTACTGTATGGAGGGGGAGGGAGGGTGTGACAGTTCAAAATGAAAATCATCATTCCCTCTTGGATATCTGCATCTAGTTATCAGTGTGATAGTGGATACCCTTCCTTGTAGTTCTGCTAGAATTATTTCGAATTCTCATCTTTGTGTTTAGAGTTGTATTGTGCAAGACTGAGATCAGGCTTGGAAGTTAGCTTAGAACTGCTGTAGCCTTTGCTCGCTCTGCCCTTCCTATCCTTCCGGTTTTTATTCACCCAATGTATACAAATGTGAACACAAAGACTGTCCTCATGTCAAATGTCTCTGTTTGAGGACAAAGAAAGAGACAGAGTTCCTCTCTGCTGTCCCACCCGGTGTGTGGTGGCATTCCAGTTCTGTTAAGGAGTGCAGGAGACCTTTTATCCTTCTTTTTCTAGCATATGCTAATAAACCTCTCATAGCTTTAAAATAAACAATTAAGCTAGAGTGCGAGTTAACTAGGTGTTTGGCAATGATACTCCTAGACAGAAATTCCTCTTTAATGATCCACCAGATATTTGCTTTTGGTCTTCAGGGGACTGACAAATCCCGCAGTCCTCTGTCTCTACAGATTCCTGTGCTTGAGTTAAATTGTCTCAAGTGCAAAGGATTGCACCAAGCACCAGTGCTTAAACAGCACATCAAAATATGTTTGTGTGAGACCTGCAGCCCCTGTGCACTTAGTGGGATCCCTAGCAGCATTAAACACCAGCAGCTTAAATCTGGATCTCCTGACTGGCCTGCTGGTTCCTGTTCAGGGCCTTAGACCTAATTCAAGCCTGCTATTTCTGTGTGGAACAGAAATAGATGCATTCAAAGGTAAAGTTGCTTGCTGCCCTTTAGGGCAGAAGTTGGTTTGGAAGCAGTATGAAGCTTTTGCTTTGAACCTGTGACAGTACTGAAGACGGCGCGTTGTTGCAAGCTGCAAGGCCAGATATTTTGTAAAAGCAGCTGAGGGAAAAGGAAATAGTAGGTACAGCTGCTACGTCAGATGAAGAAAGGAAATGGGAGCCTCCCTCAAGTGTAGCCACTAAGCAAAATGGTTAAAAATAGCTGCTTTTCCCCTGTAAGCAATTGTCTGAGTTGCCAAAAATGTTGGTGTTTCTTGGGATCTGGGGACAAGTCTAATTCCCTGGATTTTCTGTTCTGAGGCACCAGTTGTGTTTTGAGAACTTGGCTGGTGCACAGCACCGATGATGGCAGTGCAGATGTTTAACAGGAGAAGAGCAGAGCCCCAGCTGGGACTGTGTGGGGAGAAGCATGGCACTGCTTCCCTGCTGCACAGGCAGTGGATGGCAGGAGGACCACGTGAGGTGAAGTATCTCGCTGCTCCATAGCATGCCACCAGCAAAGAGGAGACCTCTGGTTAGCTGGCTCCTGGTCCATGGTTGTTCACTTCACCATCTTGGGTTTCTTTCATTACAATCACAACCATGGTTTTTTTGAGACATCTCATAATTGAAAGCTGGTTGTGAAAGGGTTGTACTTACTAAACCTACACTAAGGGGGAAAAGTTGTGAGAAGTGGTGATTTTCTTGCAAAACGTAACACTATTAGAGATACCTTTTTTAAAAAATGAAATTTTATTTTCAGAACCTCTAGAAATGTATTTATTATTTTCTTACCACTGTTAACTGCTCTGTTTCAACTCCATATAAGTAATTCAAAAGAAAAACATTTTCATTTGGGATATATTTGAGTGGTTTACCTTGTGTTTTACCTTCTGCTTAGTTAAACCAAATATTTTATAATCATTCCTGACTTCTCAATTTCTTTGTCTTGTTACACCAGGCAGGCCACAGATTCCAGATGCCTGTTGTTTTGTGTTGTCCACTCATGCTTTTTGATTCACCTGCTCCTGTGGAGTTTATTAAACAGCTAAGACAATGGAACAAATTGCTAAATAAGTTTTTTTGGTAGTGTACAATTCCTCAGCTACATGAATGTATTTTAATGATTTGGCAAAAATGTGGTGCTTATCTAGTAGGCAAATGGTGGATGTTACTTATTTTAAATGATACATCTTAAATCCTAAGATGTATCTACATCTGAATTAGCAAATGCAAGTGTCTGTACTCTGGCATCCTTTCACTGCATTTCTTAGAAGCAACAGGAGACTAGAACATTCCCTGTAATGTGAGGGAGTCTGGTGGGCTGCTAGCTAAGAATCAATAAAAGTAGATTCTATGGGATTACTCAGATATTGCCAGTATCTCAGTGCAGCTTGGTGAATTTCAAGCTATACATACCATGGCAAAACTTTATAGTTCTGGCTGATTGTTTTTCTTGTAATCAACTTATTTCTCTTCCCTTCCTGTTTGTAAAAGACATTATTTTTGCTAATAGCTTTGTGAGCTTTCTTATGGCTCCTTCTGTGAGAAAGAGAGAGCAGGGTGATAATGGTCTTAAAATTAGGGACTTTGGAATTAAGACAACGTTTTAGGACAGTTGGACAACTTGTACCATCCAAATTCCAAAAAGGAGGATATAGTGCTGTTAAATTGATGAATTAAAATAGTCTAGTTGCCAAACCTTATGCTGTTACTGTATTAAAACCATTATGGACATTGAACTGTAGTTTCTTTACTGTGGAAGAAACATTCTCACAAGGTGCAGATTTCAAACTGTGTTAATGAAAAAGTAGAGTAGAATTAAAAGTATTGAAAACTGCTGTGCCATACAGATTAACTGGATGAAAATAGAAGAATGTATGCTAGAGTATTGTTTCATAGATGAAAAGATAAGAGATCTGTTACAGAAAAGGTTGTTTCAATAATTTACTGATTGGAAGCACAAGAAATGCAAGAGAAGGGCAAGAATACTAATAACATCATTGGAGGTAAACTTTGTTCCTTCCTAATTTTCCTCTGTGGCCAAATGGCTGAAGCTCTAGGCACTAGGCTGCTGTGAGGAATGAATCCCTCTCACTGGAGCTATGTAATAAAGACCTCTTTAAGCACATGGAAAAAAAAAAATCAAATTTGAGTTAGTTGCTGGAAAAGATTGAACAGAGGAACTGTTTTCTGCTTAGTCTTTGTAGGTTTCTTAGTAAATCTGAGTAGTTGACTTGTGATATTAACCTGACATGTGCACAGTGTGATGATTACCTGACTGCCATGGTATGAACACATTCCTCCTCACAGCTCTGTTTCCCTTATATGTAGTTTCATTTGGTATGAAACACAGAAGAATCTGCAGAGAACCAAGTAATTAAAAATAGATTGTATCATACCATTTTTGTTTGTTGATGTAATTCTCCAACTACTGCTGAATACAAAGACAAGCTAGCTGTTGAAGTAGCTGAATTGTCTCTTAAAACCAGATGTCTGAAGCATTGGAATCTCTCTGTTCAGTTTAATATTAGAGCTCCATGTAGACTTTCCTCATGTGAAAGATTAAGCCTTATGTGCCAAGCATGGGCACTTTATTTACTGAAAGGTCTGTGAGCTTTTTTTTTTTAATGTAATTCCTAGTCTGTGTTATTCTGAATGCCAGATAAGCAGGGAATATATCCCAGTAAGATAGGGCTGTGTTATCTACTCATTTCTCTGGCAAGGAATTGAGGCACAGAGTGGCTTGTTTCAAATCCTCTTTGGTGAAATACTGTGTGAGTTCTGCACTTGTAGGCTCATCTTGTAGCCACTGGATAATTCTTGTATCCCCAGTTCTGCCCAAATGATTTCATCCTATGGGGTAAGACATTATTTTAGTTGCAATTTGGGAATTGTTGCTTGTTTTGTTGAGAGATTGTTTGGTTCCATAAATGGGTACTGCAGCAAGGTTACATTGGCAAATACTTTTTTCCCTTGAAGTGCTGCACCTTCTGTAATGCTGGTTCTCCTTCCACCACATTTAGTTTCTTACTTGTGTTTTTGAATTAATTAGAGGAGCATTTGATGATGTTCTTAAAATTTTGAGATTTAACTTGAATAAGTACCAGGAAATGGACTACAAAGTGTCTTAAGGAAGGAGATAGAGAAGACTGAAAAAACAGTCTTAGAGACTATCTTGCATCCAAATACCCTGGTGACAGCTGCCTGCAATAAGGATATGGGAGCAGTTAAAAAGAAAGCAAAAAAAGCCCAATCCCAAAACTTTATCTATTGAAAATAAGACAAGATCTTAAAAAATAAAAACATTTTTTAAAAAGCATTAAAAAAATACCTCTTTCTGTATGCTTTGAATGTAGTGATTTATTTCCTGCTGTCTCTTAACCACAATAACATTTTTTTTCCTAAGCACAACATTGTGACCAGAATCCTAGAATTAAGTGCCAGGTGCCTAGAGGATGAGACACAAAAAAAACCCAACCAACCAAAAATATATATTAAAAAGAGAGTTGTTCTTTATTTGAGACTACAAGCATTTCCAGTCTCCTTTCTGTTTCAGTTGTATCTTCTCTTTGGCTTTTGATCTTTTCGTTTGGTTTTGACCTCCTTTGCTTTTATCTGCTTCTCTGAGCAGTGGCACCACTGCTGTGTTCTCCATTAGCCTCTATTCTGCCTTCTGCTTTTCACAGGTTAGAGTCCTTAGTGTTTTGGTTTCTTCCTATTTTATGTGCTTCCCTGGCAAGAGCAAGGAGCTTAGAAGAGATTTGTGATTTTCATACCAATTTTACAAGAGTAGGTGCTTGGCTGCTCGAGGAGGAACTGAGTGTAAGTTCACCTCACTTTGCTCATAAAGCAGCTGAGCACGTTTTTATGTGCCTATGGAAGTAGCATGTGCAACAATCCAATGTCACAGAGAGACTGTAGAGCATGTCCAGTGCTGCTGCTCTGTGAAACGTTGAGTTTCCAAACTAGCAACCTCTTCTGAAGTTTTTCAGAGGCCTATAATTTTGGTACTTTGTCAAGAAAATGAGCAATCCTCCCTCTATTCCCCTTCCACTTCCCTAAAAGAAAAAAAGAGCTAACCGCAAACCAACCAAAAGCCACACCCTTGGTATGAGGCAACCCATCTGCCACATCTTAAATTCAGCTTCTTCTACTTTTAGAATTTGTCAACAGAATACTTTCAAAACGTATTTTCATGTGGACTTCATAAACTATTTTCTCTAATCTTACACTCAGCATAATTTTAACAGAACCTAAGTAAAATAGTAGAAAAACAGTTGCTGGGTGAAATCTGTGACCATAGTGATAGTTTGGCCAATGTCTTAAGCAACTGAAAATTAAGTTCTTCTAAGATGTGTCAGATCCTTAATTACAGGCAGAGTTCCAGGCTTGGCTATAATAAATGTAATTATTCCCTCCCTTCTCCATTTAAATTAAAAACAAGTAAATATAAATAATGTCAACCCAACTGTACCTCAATGCTGTCTTTAATTGGCTAACATTGAAAAGATGGTTAATAATGCAATTAGTTTAGAAGAGGTCCTAAAACTTGAATTTCATGTTATGTATATGAACATACTTAGCTGAAATTATGTGAAGATAAAGCAGAACAGGAATACATGTGGTGGTGGTCAGTTTAACAAAATCATGATAAAAAGCCAATGACAAATGAGACCTAGGGTGTTAATGCAAATATTTATAACCTATTTGACTTGAATTGTCATCATGTCTTCCACCGTTTTGCAGTGTTGATGGAAAACTTTCCTTCTTGAACTTCTATAACATGATTAAGAAATTCAGAAGAACCCCAACAAACAAACAAAAATCAGTGAAATATTTTCATGGAGTTTGCAAGGAAAAAAATCTGTAACTCCTAGCAAAAAGTGTCTGAAAAAGCTAAGCAAGCACTCCATTATCCTAACGATGGAGGATTCACATCGCTGTTCTGCAGCTTCTCCCCACTTGTGATGCTTCTCAGTGGAGTTGCTGGCTGTGGAGGACAGTGCTCCAGTGACAGCTCTGACTTGTTTTCTGCTCTGTAAGTGGAAGGACTTGGGTTCAGATGAGTGTTTTTAATGGATCCGTTCACAAGTTACGTGTGTTCATGCAGAGCATAATCTTTTTCAGAGCTGTATGTGCTCTGAATTTTGAGTCATGCTTTGAAATAACAAAACCTTAACATCCCTGTGGAAAGAAGTATTTGCTTTCTCCAGGACTGTCACAGTGACACAACCTGTGTGTGACAACTAGTTTTACATATGAAAGTGTATTCTAAAGGCCTCTGCAGGAGTAAAAGTTTGTCATCATTCCTCTTTTGAAGACAACAACAACTTTTAATGCTTACAGAGGTGAAGGGGTGCAGCTGGTTGGTGTGGATGAGGCACCTCCTTGCCTCCTCCATATTTTTAAGAGCCTGCACGATGCAGTTAGTTTTCCAAGGGTGCCAGCAAGAGGTTTGATGTTTCTTAACTGTCTAGAGACTCTTCCCTCTGGGCATGAGACATGATGAATCTTAAAAGGAATATGAAAAACTGGCTCAAAGACATACGAGGGGAAGTTGGTGTAGAGTGCTCCCTCCCTTTGCTTTGTCAGTGTACTCCATTTGGAGCTCCCAGTGCACTTCTTGGAGGGGAAGACACCCCCATCTTGATGAAATGTGTTTGCTGGTTCCTGAAGCAAGCAGAGACCTTCTCCAGGTCTGGCAGACATTGCTGCAGGGCCACTGATAGGGCTCGAGTGTTCGGGGGGATTCTGGTCAGTGGACGTTTTGACACGCATGTTTTAATTTCCCTGATGCTGCAGTTCCAGTCATGGCTTATGATGAAATCTTGTAACCAGTAAATTATTTACAGAGGCAGGGCTAGATTGGCAGAGGTGCCCTCATTGTGAAGTGAAAGCTCCCTAAAGCAATGAAACAATAGAGAGTAGAATTGGAGCAGAATTTAAATGAAGTAAAGATTTTGTGGCAGACGGGCAGAAGGCCAGATCGGGTTTTCTGAAGTCCTGGCTGGGTTTGTCTTTATAATCTGATACTGTAGCCCTGGAAGCTTGTAGAGCTTTCTGGTTTTGTCTATAAGGTGACTAAAGTGTGATTGTCATAGCATCTTCTAATAATTGCTACTGTGGCTTTTTGTGTCAAAAACTTGGAAGACATTCACAGAACCAGCAACAACAACACCCCAAAACAGCAGCAACAAAGCTACAGTCCTCCCTTTCCACTCTCAAACCTGCCCTCACCCTCCACACCCTGGCCGAAAACCTGACTGAGAACAAACTACTTATCAGATGGAAAAGTTGTGTTGTGACTCGTGCATGGATTACAGATGGCTCCCAGGTCCCTGTTCAGTCCATGCCCTCGTCTGAACAGAACACTGGGCAGAGGCAGCTACCTGTCTTGGGTGGCTGTAAGAGAGAAACCCAGCAGAAAGCAACAGCTGTATTTTAAGGGAAATTTAAGAAGAACTTAAATTTCAATATCTCTTGAATTCTTGGTGCTTTCAAATATTCAGTTACCAGAAACTTGAATTCATGATCTAGTATTGTCCTCACTGGCTTTAGGTTATGTCAGTACCTCTTTAAAAACAGTCTGTGAAATTTTTTAGATATGCAAAGTGGAAACTTCAGGACTGGTATGTTAGCTAGACAGCTGGTTGGAAGCCAGAGTTAATTTTCATTTGTCACTAATTTGGTGCAGAAATGCAGAACTTGCCAGGGTCAGTGCTAGCATTGTGGTTTGCAAACGGTAATACACTGCCAACACTGATACCATTTTTGTTTTATGAGCCCTTTGTGTTGGTAGAACAGGTACATTTTGACCTTGAAGTAGCCCATGAGATAGTCTGTTGTTCTATTCCAAAAGGTTTATTATACAATTCTAGCTGCACTTCTTTTAGGTAGATCAGTTTTATCCAGAAATAAATTTCTCTCTTCCTTCTTTCCCCCACCTCCCTTCACCCCCCTTTTTTTCCTTTCAGGCCAAATAGAAGTAATATCTCTATGGTGATGGTATTTAATGTGGCTTTAAAGCTGACATGTAAATATGTAACCGTGAATACAAAATCTTGCACAGGGTTGCTTTTTAGGAAATGTCTGCAAGTAATGATAGCTGAGGTTTAGTCAGTAGGTGCTCTTTGAGGTGGTGAGAGGCAGAAGAACACTTACAGTTCTTTTCTTGCTTATCCCCAGTTATTTGTTGCATTCTGGTGAGGGTCTTCAGGAACCAGGTAGGAGACTGCAGTTCCTGGAGCTGATGACTTAGTCATCCTTCTACAGCAGCAATCCATTAGGAGCTCTCTCTCTTCCAGCTTCTCTCCTTCTCCTAGCTATGTATTCCTGTCTTTCCCTTGTACTCATGTGGAACCCCTCATTAAGCATCTTTAAGTTACTAACCTGGCAGAAATGTAAGTAGAGTGTTTGTGGGGCTACTGACCTAGTTTTCTGCCAGGCTGGTGAGTTACAGCAGCTCGTGGGGGCTCCTGCTGTGGGTCAGCTCCAGCACTTGTTAAGTAGTGGGAGTGTGCAGTGCTTTTGTACTGTGCTTTGAAGTTATCAGTGTTACTGGCAATTATTCTGAGAAGGAAATTTAGCTTTGCCTGCTCACTGTATTTATTCAGGAACTTTAAGGCTGTTGGGTATTGAAACAGTATCTGTGTATGTACTTGGCTTCTGCAAGTGGCTGCGTTCCTGAATAACACACATCTATATCCTATTTTAAATTTAAAGAGCCTGTGACACTTCCCTCTGCTGCAGAATGAGCTGTATTTGTTCTTTGATGTTCTTGGCCCACAGCTGCATAGCTGGCTATCTAAACCCACCCCTTAAAGCATACATCAGCCTGATGGATGTAATTTATGTCTGTTGGGAAAGCATGTTTGTTCTGGATATAAGATGCATGACTGTAACAACATAAATTACTGTAATGTTGTAACTGAACACTGAAAATGAGAAACGTAGAATTTTGTAGAATAATTTAGTATTTGTGTGATGTGCAAGATGGCTTATAAGGTGTAAGCAGATAAAAGAAATGCTTGGTAATGCAAGAGCTGGGTCATTAGTTCATACGAGACAAACTGGAAAGACTTGCAGAAAATGCAGCAGTTGCTGTGTATTTTTATTGTAACAGCAAATCTTCAAGTCTGAATTTCACTCATTTACAGATAGATTCATCTTCCTTTCAAGCTGAAATATTCATATGCTTATTTTTTCATATTTTATTAACCAATTACGTTAAGTAGATTGAAAAGATGCTCTGAGTGATTGAACACCTTTTTATCTTTAGTTATTGTCAACGTTCATTCTCGTGAAACTAATTTAAACTAATTCTTTTAAGACTAATTCTGTTGTGATACCATACAATTGTCTTGCTTCGTAATCTGTCTTTATACATCAGCTCTGTTTGAAGCTCTCCCTCTTCATAGTGCCTTTACCTATCTTAGAGGAAGACCTCTGAGATGTTTGTGTTGGCCTACAGCACAAGCAGTCTGGAAATTCATGGATGCTTGTATATAAGGGAAGTCTGATTATTGGCAACACTTGAAATTCCAAAGTCCACTGGTATTTGTCCAGGTCATTAGGAGTGAAGTTACTCAGGGTCAGCACAAAGAAGGAAGTAAGAGATTTACTGCTAAGAAATGGCTCAGAAATGTCTGTGCAAAGTAATGACACACAGGAAGCTGCATGGGAATAGGAAATCCGAAAAGGCCAAAACTGGCAGTGTGTAAGATTTGGGGAGTATCCAGGCACCTGTGGCTAGAAGGCCCATCCATCACTGGTTTTTCTCTTTTCCTTGAGTGATGGTTGCCCCAC
>NW_008610056.1:15226-17594 GCF_000691845.1 Merops nubicus
ACAATCCAGATCTGGTTTGGGGTATTTTGTTGTGGGATTGTTGGGTTTTGGGGGGTTTGTTTGTTTTCTTTTTCCCCATGAACACATTTTTGTTTACAAACACATAATTATGGTCCATTTTCCTACTTTTTGCTTGGCTTCTGGGGCTTGTCAGAGATGAGTGTAGAGTGGTTTACAGGAAGGAAATCAGATTTCTAGTAAATAATCCAATTAAATTTTAATACAGAGAGTGTATAGATGTCTAATTTCTCTGGGACAGCTTCTATCATTTGTAGTTATTGAAATAATGAATGTTTCCTCTGGTTTATTTAAAGCAATCTTCAGAGAACCTCTCTGCATATTATATCAAAATATATGCAAATTGACTACCCACAAGTCCTTTCACTGAGCTATCAAGAGTGTATTAAAGCACTTCAAAAGAATAGTGCCAAGTGAAGATTTTATGTCCTGAAGTGCTATTAGTAACATAACAGATTCTTCCTATTTTTCTTTTAAGGGGAAATTTGGAACTCCTTCATCTCTTGGTAGGCCTGTTTGGTAATAGGTCACTGTGAAATAGGCCATGTTGTCTCTCAGCTCCATGGAGGCAGAAGAATGAAGTGCTGTGGAATTATACTCTGCAAAGGTTTAGTAGTTGAGTGCTTTGTACAATTCTGTACTGTAGTTACTCATTACAGCACAAGGTTACAGCTTAAATTTCTATAAAATTATCATAAAACCACAGTGACAATCAAGTCAATGATTTTAAGAATAATTTTCCCTTCAAAAAGTCCTTGGGTTTAATTCTTGGAAGCATGGATGGTATCCCACTGTGGGCTACTGAAGCAATCAGCTGGCAATGACCATTCGTTCTGCTTTCTAACACTCCTGCAGTCAGCGTTTGGTGAGCACAGGTTTCTATTTCAGCCACCTGACCTCTGACTTCAAAGTGTCCGTTTCTTTGCATCTGTAGAACGATTACATGTTTGATTTGCTTTTGAAGAAAGCAGTGAAGCAGCCCAGGGTGCAGTTCTGTGGCAGCTGAAGTTGATCTAAGCACTGAGCTGCCAGGGACCACCTTTCCTGACCTGCCAGCTCTGCTAGCCCGTTGGCTTTGCCACCTTTCCCCTGCTGGCACCAGGGCTTCAGCATGCAGCGAGACCCTTTGGAGAGCTGACCTTTCAAAGCTAACCTCACCCTGCTCCCCCAGTTTTCTTCTTCCCAGGTCATCTCTCTGAGTTGGTTCACTGTGCAGTTTCAGGAGTGTCAGCTCTGGCTCAAGAGACAGCACTGAGCAGGGGAAGGGAAAAGGCAAAATGGTGCTAATCCTACTTCAGTTGGGGTTAAGAGGCAGTGTAATGGCCCCGGGAGAGAAAGAGATAATTATTCCTGGGGTACTGAATAACAGACTTGTCTAGAGTTATTGAGCAGCTGATTAGAAAAAAATCTTTGTCTAACCACAAGTGGTCCATGGAGCACAAGAGAGTCAGTAGTTCACAACTGAATGTGTAAAAACATATTAAACAATTTAAAACTGCATTGCCTCAATTAAAAGCCTGGCTTAATGGTGGATGTTTTGGGAATTTCTTGTCTAAAAAGAGAGAAATTTCTTTTTTTATCTTGTATTTCCATTGGTAGTTTGGTTGATTTATAGAAGGAGGTTTGCTTAGGGCTTGACTGTATTGTGCTTTTTAGTGAGCTTTGGAGCAGACCTTTTCTGCAAGCAAAAAACAAATAGTTTTGAGCTGATTGTGATATGCTGAATTTTATCATCTTTTGAATTTCTGCAGTCATTTTTTTTTAACTCTGTTTCTCTCACTGAGTAAATAGCAAGTAATGTGAATGCATAAATGTTGGGTTTTTTTCTTTTTTGGATTTTTTTTCTTTTGTTTTATTTTAAAGGATCCATTTCTACTTGAGAAGCATTGCTTTGTGGTGCTTCCCAGCCCTTCTCTTTTGTTTCTTGTGGGCCTCCCTAGAATGCTTAAATATGCTAATCCCTGGCAGCAGGAGGGGAAAGGCTTTTTAAACTTTTTAGTTTTGTGAGCCTTTGGTTACTTAAGATAATAAGACAATATAAATAATAAAGATATGCAAATAATGTGCATCATTATTTGCTAAGAATTACACTGCAGACATATATTGCTTTTGAAAGATTTCTGGACTAAGGTGGGAGAGATACTAAGAGATAGTAGGAGGCATTTAAACAGCAAACTTGCAGAGCTCTGTTTCTAGCTCCACTACTGAATAATATTTGATGCCTTTTAAAGTGATGGGGGATGAAAAAAGCCACTATTGTTGCTGTTCTAAAAAACTACTTGTTTAAATCAAATGATCAGCACAATTTTGTAGATGCTTATACTTAACCTATTTTAAATTTGAAGATTTC
>NW_008610056.1:17630-34908 GCF_000691845.1 Merops nubicus
GTTTGTTTTTTCCCCTTTTTTTTTCTTCTCCCATTTCATCTGTTACTCCTTTTTTGATTATTTGGTAAAGTGATAGCTGCCTTATGGACACAAGCTGTTACTCTGGTTTTCCATCATGTGTGGATAAACTGTAAGCAATACATACAGATACATACAGAAGGATGTGCAAGTAATATCTTAAACTTGAGATTTTAAGAAAGTCATTTGCATTGATGAAAAAAAGGGACAGATACAAACTTAACCTAGTGTGAGATAGAAAAAAGTGAAGGAAGTAAAGACTTTATCACTCTCTTTGTGATAACAACTCTCTGTTGCAAGCTTGCTAAATATCAGGTTCAAAATCATAATTCCCTGGGGCACACACAATGAAAAATTAACGAATCCTTAATGTTAAGCCCAAAGTTAAGGATATTCTATTCTTCTGCTGAATACTGGTTTTGAATGTTAAGCCAAACCAAGACATTTATCTTGTGTTCATAATAAATGGCTTGGATTTGCATAAAGTCAGATTTTTCTTGGTGCTTAATTGCTTTTGTATAAAGAAATGCTGTATAATGGTCTTTTATACGGTTGGATAACTCTTTTTTTTTTTCCGTGACCTGGTAAACAAATGTTTTTGGTAGTGAATTATGGACTATTTTTACAGGAGTTCACATGTACTGGGGCTGTAGTTGTCTATTCCAACCCTGGAGAAAGATGTCAAGCTTTTCAAAATTGAAAGAGATGGTTGCTAGCAAAATGGCTTATTGTTGTTGTTTTCAATGCAAGCTATTTTATGCCATTACCTTTCTGAAAAAAATACTGATTAATGACATTAAAGGGTATCAAATTGCATTTAAAATTTCAAATTGCTTGACATCCATATTTGCACTTCGGTTGGCTGAAGCCCGTTGTTGCTTTTCTATGCAAGTTGTGATTTAATAGGTGACTCAAGATGTGTGATACACATACACAGGGTAGAATAGGATGATAAAAGGAGAAATACTCAGTGTATATCTGTAGAGCAAACATTTCTAGAGTGGTGGGATTTCTTTTTTTTTTTTGGATTTGTTTGTTTGTTTTACACAAACTGCTATGATCTCTGACCTGGAGTGTCCTAAGCTGCTGATGCTTGGAAGCCAGAAAATTGTGCTAGAAAATATTATGTTTGTTTGTCTAACATCTGAAACAGAGTAGGAAACCATCCAAAAAACATATGCAGTGTAAGTGTAGGGTTTCAGAAGTATTCTGCTCTGTTACTGGCACCAAGTGAATAGCTGGAGGGAAACTAATGTAAGAGCCTGAAACCTTCTCATACCCTTTTCATACCCTGAGCCCTCAGCTAGCTGAAATGCCTTTTAACCAGCGGGATAATCCTTGTAAATTATGTGCGTTGGGTCATTGGGGAAAGCCTTTTGTCTCATGCTGAAAATAAAGGTCTTCTCATCATTTTGCCCATACATTAAGAATGCCAAGAGGTCTGTGTTGTGCGTTTTTCCTGTCTACTTTGTGTTAAACATTCCACAGTGGATTTGTGCTACAAAAGAGTGGTGGTGCAAATAAATAAGTGCAGTTTTTGGAAGCAGACAGTTGCCCTGTGAGGGAGGAAGACGTGGAAGGTGCATGGCCTTCACCTGCAGGCTCACTCATATGCTGTGGTTTTTCCCTGTGTTGTCAAGGAGGTGCTGGGTGCCATCCTGTCTGCAGTGGGGGAGGTCCAGTTTCCTCACAGCCCCTTCACTGCGCTGCTGCTGATCCCACTGCTTTTCTGCTTCATTACCCTGATGTGGGCATTGTTGATGCCTTTTCACTCTCAGTCCCTCAGTCTGATTCAAGGGCTACTTTAGTGTATCTAAAGGAAAAGGTCTTTCACCTCCTTCTGACTCAAAATATAGCTTGTATAGCAAATATTCAGTGATGTGATTATGGAACTGTGTTCAGCTGCACTCTTACAAAGGCAATTTTAAATGAAATCTGGACTAAAATTTTAGTCCAGTTTGGTGAGAAAATGATAAATGGAATAACAGGTTTTTCATGATAAGAACAAACATTTCTGTCTCCTCTGTGCTGTTAATTATGCAGAATTTGTCTCTTCTCAAATATCCTTATGTACAAATCCTTATTTTTGCATTTCACAGGTGTTAATTTGTATGTATTTCATAGTGTGAAATGAACAAAGTGAGAGGAAGATGTTAGTGCAAACCCTTTCTTCAATACGATATCATAGATTGCTAATTCATGTTAAAATTAGTGATATCTAACACATGAAATCATTATTTAGGTATAACTGTGGGTCTTCATTTCAGCTGATAGCAGTTCTGCACCAACTGAAATATACTTTATGATTAAGGCAGGAATGGATTGTCACAGCAATGGTAACCTAGACAGTGCTTTGCCAGTTTTGGGCGGATGGGTTCTTATCTGCTGCCTTCTGGTGCTTTCTCTGGAACATGCTATGAAATGCCTCTCATAGGGAGCAAAGCCTTCTTGGAGAATGTCAGCTGGAGAGACCTGCACCCCCCTTCCCTCTCTCCTGGTAGCGGGGAGACCTTTGGTTTTACCTATAACATTTATTACAACTCTACGTGTGGTTGTTAAAGCTCATCCACATCTTTCATTTGGTACAGTCTCCTCCTGTAGTTATGTAATAACAATGTGAAAGGCAGGAATCTGGTTCCCCTGTTCCAGTTGTGCATTACCAGGCAGTAACCTCCTTCCTTACCTTTGGGAGAAGCTTGCTCCATTTGGGCAAGGCTTGCCTGGGTGGAGAGGGCAAGTGCTGGTCCTACCCTGGGATTTACTTGGTATGTGCATTAGATATTACAAACAGAATGTCTTTTAATGAAACCTTTGAAGAGTGAGTGCCTTTGCTAAATACTCTATACTTACAGTGTTTATAATTGATGTGTGTAAGACAAAAGCATTGGGCTGAGAAGGGCTTTCAGCATGAGATGGTAAAGGGAAATATCTGTGGTAAAGGGAGAGAACTTCCTATATGCTCAAGTTTGGACAGCGCTGGCATTGAACCCAAGGAGGTGGGATTCTTCGGGGGTTCATTGCTGAAACTGTCACAGTTTACTAAAAGTACTCTTTTTAGGTGGAATTTGGCTGCCAGGGGGATCTGGGTGTATGGTTTCACACAGGGTGTCTCCTGTGCACAGGGATCTTTGTGAAGGGAAATGTTTTGTGCCATGTAAGCAAGGATTCAGATTATACCCTGTGTAACAGGTCAAACTCAACTGAATTGTAACTTTAATAAAGTTTGCAAATTATTGTAGAGAAAAGTGGTATTTCTTTCCAAATAAACAAACCTCTAACCGTAGCAGAATTCCACTCCATAATTAGAAAAGAGAGAGCACTTCATGTGCACAATTTGTTATGTTCTGGCTAGTTTTGTATTCTTTTCCTCTTAAAACTAAATGCAGAGCAGCTTGAAAGCAGAGAAACTGCTATTATATACTTAGGTAGTACTGTAATTTAATTTTTTTCTAAATAAGCTTGCTAGTCAGAAAAGTAAATAATCTAAGACATGGCTATGAAACATGAAAATTATTGTCATTTAAAAAATGCAGAAGTACAATTGGACATAACGTTCTTAAGCAAATTACACTGAGGAGTGTCACCAATGTATTATTGTGGTGTTCTTTCAGCTGAGAATTTGGAGACTTGTTTAAAGGAAGAATCTTCTGTCTTGTAGAACTTGACTCCTGTTGTAGTGATTTGCCCTACAAGTGATGCTTAGAGAACTTAAAACTTCACTAACGATTTATTTTTTCTTTTTTTTTTTTTTTTCCAAATATTAAATAGGCAGCTGTGTTTCTGACAATTTGCATGAGCAGGGTTCAGAGTTGCTTTTGCATCAGTGCTAACTGCCTTGGATTAGCACTAGATGTAAACTTTGTTAATTGTTATAATATATGAGCGCTCGCTTTTCTTGGAGGCGAGTTGAAGTGCCATTGGCTTAGCTCCCATGAAGTCTGGGGTATAGGATATTCTGGAAGGGCTGTTTGTCTCTTTCTTTTGGAGGTGAAAGCCCTGCTGTCAGGCACAGCTCTGCCCGTGGTTCTTGTCTGTTTGATGAAGGCTGTTTGCGGCGCTGGAGACGCGGCTGCAGAGCCGGGGACTTGCCAGGACCTCATTAAGTGCAGCTTGGACCCGAGCCAGGCATTGAGGGCAGGGGAGCCTCAGAGGGTTCTCTCCCAGTGAAGAGAAGCAGTTCAAAAAGGGAGGGGAAGAAAGAAAAGACTGCTTCGCCCATCAACTGCTGTTTTATTGTGCTGCAGGGGTTAGCTAAGTTCTTGGAAATAAACTTCGACCGTAACTTCTGCTAGTTGTTGTAACAGTTGAATGTGTCCCCTCCTGTCCCTCGCCTTTCTCCATTGTGTGAGACACAATAACTGTTACAGGACGTTCAGAGCTCTTCCCGTACCCTTAGCAAAATTGACTTCTCTTGTGCTGTGTTCTAAATCAAATGAGAAATAACATATGTTAAAGATGTAAACATCGCCACCTTAGAAAAATGTGGTGGTGGTTTTCACATTGCCTGTTCTTCATGAGCTGTAAATTGGTTCCTAAAAAAAAAAAATTATTTATTTTCTTATATGTTTGAAATAATAATTTCTATAAGGCGTAAAGCTTTTTTCCCCCCAGTATTAAAAGTATATTCTCTATACCAGTTACAGAGAAAATTTCAGGTAATCTGTCACTTTCTTGAAATACTCAGTAACTGAGGGAACTGTGTTTTAAGAGACCAACAAAGAACGCTTTTGGAGATGAAGTTCTGCTAAACAGAAGGATTTTCAACTCTGAGCCCGCTGTTTTCCTTCTATATTTCACCTATGATTTTGACCTGGATAAGTTTTAAGCCTTTCTAAAAAACATAGTTAGTCAGAGTAGCATCAGTGTAAAAAGCTTTTCATTTACATTCTATGCTGCTGAATGTTTTGAGCAGCTAAGATGCAGAACTGTGCCCTGGGATAGCTGTGCAAAGATAGCCCAGAGTAATGCAGTGTAGCTGAGCCACGGTTATGTGAATGGCTTTTAGCAGCAGATTCAGTGAGTGTGTTGGATGGATGTGCCTGGATCTGTCTCTTCTGTCTTCCTCTTTTATTTTTACCCAGAAGTGCCCCAAAAGATTGCAGGGTGGAGCATGACGACGAGTTCCAACCTGCTGCCAGCCAGGGCTGTCAGCTGTGAGGGGTTCTATTTACTCACGATCGCTGACTTGTTTTGCAGATTTGCCAAAACAGCTCTTTTCCAGACTTTTCTTTAGAAAGTACAGTCTCCTCATCAGTTTAATAGTTTATTAGGAAAATGATCACATTCTTAGCGCAGCTGGGGCAAACTCTTCTACCTGAAGGAATAAATGGTGGCTTTTGTTGGTGATTGTACCAGGTATATGGCAAATTTTATATAATGCTGTTTTCTGTTTTGAGAACTGAACCTGATAATGAGTCGGAATATTCATAAAACTAACACATGGCCTCTCAGACTTCCCTGGACTTGTGATTTCAGAAAAACCCCTTTGTGCGTAGACTGACTGTTATGTTATTTTCTGTTTGAGACCTCTAGTTGTCTTTTTGTATATCAGGGAGTGTGTCTTGAAGATATTTGTTTCTGTTTATCAGATGCTAGGCTTACTTCAGCTCATGTGAGTGCTGTTGAAGGACATAAATTGCAGTGAAGGAGACCTTATGCTGGTGAAACACTGCTGTTTGTACAGCTGCAGATCAGTTAATAGAGACATAAAGAGGCAGACCAGAATGGGGATCTGAATAGCCCTGTATTGTCTGAGCAGTGTACGCTGAGTCCTTGGTGAGCTGTGCTGCCTGTGAAGGGGGGAGCAGCCTCTGTCCCGTGCTGGGGTGTTAATCATGGCCTGGGAGCAGAGCGATGCCAGGGGCACTGCTGCCGAGGGGGTGCAGTCAGCTTCTAAAACAACATTTGTTTTACAGTGCAGATAAATTGTCTGGGTTGTCTGAAGGAAAATGTGCTGCTTGTTCGCTTTTTCAAAGGGATTTAGGATTTCTGTAAGGATTGCACAGACTGAGCTGGAGTCAATGCAATGGTGCTGTCTTCTGCTAGTAAGTTTTAGGAACGTGGGGAGAAAGAATAGTAGAGAGGGATGAACACTGAGTAGTTTTCTGTAGGTTTCTTTTACAAGAAGTGGTAGTTCTGCAAGTATGTAAGGCAGCATAGTGAAAAGCTAAAAACTGGAAGTATTGCTGACCAAGCTGAAACCCTCAGGTTTTTCCCTCTAGTCTAAAATGCTAAGCTGCTTTGAATGTTTCATATGTTAATACTACAGATGTTCAACAGTTACTGCTAATGTATATAGTGAGAGTGTCATTGAGCACTGCAGCTTATTTGTTTAGTAATGCTGGAATGGGTGAAGTACAAATAAAATTAAAAATCATCACAAGGCTTTGTTGTTTGTTTTTCCCCTAAGCTTGAAGATGACATATATCTTTTAGAGTCATCACAAAGTATCTGTGTGATAGTTCAGAAGGTTGTAGCTTTCCATCACTTAATCTAAAACATGCTGTAGGTCCTTACAGTTGCTTTTTGTGACCTGGGAATTCTATAGCCATAGGCCCTGCATTGCCATCTTTATACCTAAATGTAGCTGAGATAGTTAGAAGGAAGTAATTTCATTAAAGTTTTGCTTTTTTTCACAAAGTATTCTGAAGTGAGAAGTGATTTCCTTGAACTCATTTAGATCACACAATTTTCAAAAACACAGAATAATTATGAGCTGAATAATTTCTAGTTAAAGTTAGGCAGACAAATATATGTGGCATTTTTCTGTGCCTTGATGGCATGCCAGAAATGTGTAATCAAATTTGCATGTTTGGATTTGCATTTAGTAACTAAAGCTTCATATATGTCATTTAGAAAATAATTTTTGTTTGGCTATTTGATTTAAGAACATAGACAACAATTTAAAAAATGTTTCTTGTTAGTCTCTCTTAATTGCTTGCAGGTTAGATATTGTTATTGCTCAGACTCTCTCAGACCTGAACTTCATCTCATAGGACATCCACCAGGAGTTGCAGACACTCCCTCCCTTATCATGTCAAAAAATGCAAAAATATTATTCCAGAAACAGAATTAAAGTTACTTATTAACACATTGGTGAAATGACAGTGGCAAATTAAACGTTTTCATTTTTTCATTGCACTTCTCCCACTAGTGACTGTGAGTTCCCCACTGCAATAGATGGACGTTCCAGGGACTCCCAGTAATTAGCTAATTTTGAATGTTAATGCCCAGGGTCTGGAAGGGAAATAGAGAAGTGTGTTCTGTCTGGTATTCTCATACAGTCTGGACAATACTCATAAATTGCTTGACAGGTATGTTTCCTTCCATTATTTATTTTCTTTTCAGAAAGGGAATTCATATCATCCCCATTTCCCTATTCTTGTGTTCTTTGAGAGGTGTGCTGAGGAAGCCCAGGTATTTGGGGTCAGCTAGGAAATGGTTCTTGTTCCACTCCTAAGAACCAAGCCATCTGTCAGCTGTAGCAGAAATTCATGATAAGAGCTAGAGACAGTGTTCTTTGATGTGTTGGTGCTTGTTTCCATTTATGTCAACTGGAGGACAAAGGGCTGAATCTTCAGGGCATAAGGATGTCACTGGTACTCAACCATATTGCTATTTGAAAATCAAAGCTTGTGAGAATCTTGTAGGGGCCAAGCCAGAGAATCTATTGGGAACTTTTATGTTGTTTTCTTTTGTGTGTTTTTGGCAGTGGGAATACACAGGAGAACTGATGACTTTTGGTGGAGTGCTAATTTTTACATGAATATTGTAATGGCAGTAGTGACACTTGTTCTTGCTTCTGTAATGCTGAATTTCATGCAGAAAAGAGGAACCAATGAAGTAATCCACAATGATCTGTCATTCATCCCTGCATGGCTGTATAAAAAAATACAAGCCAATGGTGCCTTTACTCCATCCTTCTGTCTTTTCCTACAGGTGGAACAACACTGGATCAGTTTACAATCTCCATAGTACTTTTTTATTATTATTACTACTACTATTATTATTTTCTAAGATTTTGGTTCAAGGATACACAGCCATTTCTACAAATTGCATCCAGGTAGTTAGGCAGTAGACATAGTGAAATGTTATTAAATACTCTGAATGCAGTGTAGTGAATCAGAGAGCTGGGCTACCAGAGAGATCTCCTGTGAAAGGTGAAGTTCTGGCTCTGCTGAAATACGTGGTGAAACTGCCACTGACTTTAATGAGGTCAACCCTGGGGTTGTAAAGGGACTTCAGTAAATACTTTGCATAGTTCTTTTCTTCCTCTAGTGACATTTTGCACAGGCATTTGGATGCAGACGGCATAATATTGATTATTTGTTTTCAGAACTGCTAAAGCAGGTGAACTTATCTGAGTTTGTGTGGTCTTTGCAAGAGCAAATTCTGTGGCAGATGTCCCTGCTAGTCTTTGGAGGCTTTGTAGGAGAGAGAGGCACCTTATAAAAAGCAAGATAGACGTGGCATTTTGTTCCATCTGGAATCTAAGCGTGTTGCATCAAGGAAGCTTCAAGAGCTGCAGTTGCTATAGTGATGCTTGCAGTGATGTTTTTTAGAGCTTATTTCTTTGAACACACACAAAAAGTAAAGCTTAAGAAAATAAAAATTGGCAGCCCCAGACTCATTTAACTAGATTTAAATGGTGTCTTGTGTGGAATGTTTTAAATGATTTTATGCATCTCAGGAAAACTCTTTAAAATGGGAAAAAAAAAAAAGTCTATTCATCCTACTGTCAAGAGGAAATTTTAATTTTTAATAGATGAAATTATTGATTCTTTCAAGATACTGCGTGTGCCAGCGCAGGATTAGTGTAAGTGTGTGCTTCAGCAGAAGGTGATGGGGGGTGTGTGGAGATCCCATAGGATTCAGTTGTTTGTAATGCTTTATAAACAGACACTGCTGTGAGGAGCTTATGTCTGATTTTAGATTAAAGCCCAGCAAGACATTGCATCTTCCATTTCCTCCACTGTTGCACTGCAGCTGGTGTCGGGTGGGAAGCTGGTCGGCTGTGCTGAAGAGAAGCAGAGAGACCTCCACAGTGCTGCTCAGCTTCTGCCCTGACACCATCTCTGACTCTTAACACTGCTTTTTGGCACTATGCTGGAATTTAACAACTTCAGTACACTTTAGGTGTAATTGGTTACATGTATATACTAAAAAGTTGTAGAAGTGAGGAATGTGGATTAGATCTAGTGATGGGACAAGCTCTGGCAAAACTGGAAGTGTTGTGCTTGCCACAGGTCCTCCAAGAGCTGCTGTTCAGTAGGAGGCATTTTGAAGTTTTCTTTCAGGTGTAAAAGCTCTCATGTCTAATAAGCACCTTTTCTTCCCATTGGAGTGGTTCTGGTGTCTCTTGCCTCTACCCAGCATGCTTCCTCTGGACTATAAGAAAATTAGTATCCATGAGGTCTTTATTTTTCTGTGGGTTTGGCTAGCAGACTCACCAAGGGTCACCAACAGGGTCCTCCACAGTGGGTGCTCATTACTGCAACCCTGAGAGGTCTCTAGCACCTCCTCATCTTCCTTTGCCATAATTCTGGAGCTTCACAAGTGTTATCCTATGAAATGAGGGAATTAATGACTTCCACCAAGTAGGGACTTTGATAAGTAGTTTGTAGTAATAGGCAAAATACAGTAACTAGAATAGTTTTCACCTTTCTTATTTTAGTATTTTTGACACATACTTGGATGAAAGCATGAGCTGGTTCCTGTCTCAGTTCATTTATAGTCAGAATGAAGACACAGTGTAATGACTCAAGGCAAAAAATGACAGTGTGGAGGTCAGGTCACAGGCTGAGGAATGCCCAAGATAGATGCAGTGGAGCCATGTAGTGCCTCAGGCTATTGCATATGTTAGTGTAGGGGTTTTGTTGGTACTTTCTTAATAGTTAAAAAAAGGGGAACTAATTCATTGTGGACTTACATTGTGGTAGAAATTAATCCCAGCACTAGTTTGCATGAAAAGAACAGAGTGACTTTGTGACTTGGCAGCTGCTCGTGGGAACGGGTGTATTAGCAGAGAGTGACCTAGAAAAGGTGCATTTATTGGTGCTTCTAGGAGAAACTGGCATCTGCTCTTAAATGCATCACGGGAGGAGCGGGTAAGGAAACGATAAGCAGGTTGAAAAAAATCCGTGAGAGGCTGAGTGCTGTAGGACTTTGGAAGGTGAGCTGGGAAGTACAACAAAATTAAGGAGAAACAGCAGGGCAGGTTGAGAACCTTGCTGCTTCAGGTGTACAAAACAGATAGCAAATGGAGCATAATAATACTAATAATGAACTCTGCACTGGGGAAAACCTACCTATGACTTCAGATAATACAGAACAGATTCTCCACTCGCCGATTCAGTAGCTTTTGGAGTCCAAATACTACTCTTAAAATGGTGGTATTTTATGAGTAAACTCTCTTCAGTTTATTCAGAGATTGCTGAATTTCATCATACTTGTCACTGAAAAATACAGATAATATGTTAGTAATTTTGCAAAGCCTGTGAACTGTTGTGTCTTGTTAACAGTCTTCTGTAACATTGAAGATACCCTCAAATGTGATTTCAATATAGAAAACCCAATTCTTTTTGCTTAGGACTTTATTTACATTTTTCCTTTGCTTGCTTATTTGGCATTGCATTGAATTGCAAGAGCTTCAGCTGAACTGAACGGTGGCTTTCTGCTGAAAGACTTACTTTGGTAGTTTCTGTACTCATTCTTTGGGTGGAGAAAGCTTGGTCATGACTGAATTAAATTCCTCTTTTTACATCCATGGAATGCTCCTTTCCCTCCATAACTGGTGGTCACTGGCTTGTTGTCACTGATGGGAACAGTTGCATATTTCCTCTCTTGGACTGTCTTAATTTCCCTTTGCTCTTACCCTGCAAAGACAACCTGCCTTTTTGTTTTCTTGTGTTCTGTTCTCCTCTTTACAGAGAACAGAACACAAGAAAACACTCGTCTCTGCCAACATTTTCATTATTTTACTTCCAGTTTTGCATCAATACCCGTGTTGTACATCCTTATGGCTTAGTGTTCTCAGAGAGCACTTACGTCACCTTAATTAGAGTGAGGGGGAGATGGGGGGAAGGATTAATGAAGCTGAACATGAGCTGCTTTTTTTTCTTCTGTGAAATCCAACTGATTCTGTTATTGGGAGGTTCTTCACTTTAGTTTCTGCTGGTGTTTTTTGGTCACTGAATTGTACAGGGACTGGGTAACGTTAAAACCCACATCAGTCCAAGTATTTCCTGTTTTCTCATCCTCATTGTCCTGGGTGACATGTAACTATGATTTAGGAAAAAAAAACCCCAAGATGTAATGGAAAATATAGCTTTGAAAAATGAAGAAGCCAAAGATGATACGGATTAACTTGTATGTAAACCCTCTTAGCAATCTTTTCTTGGGTGGATGGATAGGGAGGAGAATTTCAAGAGCTTTTATACAAGGGCTGAAAAAAGCCCGCAAACTTGAGAGGTTTGCCTTTCAGTATTATGGGATAGAGACAGCAAGCAAGATTTTGAGAGTAACCACGGTGTGAACAAAGAAGCTGGGGATGAGACCATGGTAAGCTTCTTTTCTTTGAATACTCTGCCTCATTCAGACAGAGCGTTTGAAAACTCTGAATGGTGGTTGTTTCATCGCCTACAGAGGATGTTCAAAGACCTTTAAATCCCCAGAAGGTGAAGGAAAGAAGACAAGCGAAGGAGGCGGGGAGGAATAATCTGTCTAATCAGAGAGCTTCCTGGAAAGCCATGCTTTGAATAACTGGTGCATATTTATACTTCTGTAGTTACCCCTAGGCGGCTGGTCCTCTTTTGGCTGTGAAATTCTGACTTTGGCTTCCTCTTCTGAGATCCAGAGGCCATATCAATAGCTAGAAACCGTGATCAAGGTGATCCTGTTTTTCTGCCTACAGGAGTTCTGGGATACCTTATGTAATTCCAAATGAGATAGACCAAGCCAAATGTTAGTCAAAGCAAACCCTATGCAGCAAAAAGTGCCGCATCCATACTTCTGATAACGAGCTACAGCTCTACTCTGTCTGCTAGAAGTACTTCTTTTACCAGCTACCAGAGAGGTGAACTCGATTGCTTACTAGTTTCAGCTTTACGTCAGAGTCATCTGAGAGGAGTGGTTTTACCAGATGTATGAATCACTGCTATGATTTCCTTCCACATCTGAATTTTCTTTGTAGTTAGTAAGTCTTGAATTTCCTTTACAGTTGTATCAAGTTGGAGCGATGCAAACATTTTACCCATTACTGGAAATGCAAAGTCATAAAGAAGTTGAAAGAACATGATGCTGAAGTGTTAGTAAGCTGTTAGTAGAAAGGTAAAGATGTTCCCTCTTTTCTTGGTAGGCAGTGCTGTAAACACTTCAGTGTCTTAAATGCTGCATTCTGTTGCTTTCCTGTTCAGTAGTAGCTCAGTCTCCAGTCAGAACAAGAATTATTTCTCGTAGCCTTGCAAAGTTTTCTGTATGTGCACTGAAAAGCTATGTTAAAATTATTTAAAGATAAAACTGTAACTTCCAAAGAGTTCATTTTTTCTCTTTCCATCAGTTTATTGTAGCATCTGATAAGGTGTGAATTTTGGCATGAGTTTGGTTTTTAGTAAGGCTTGGGGACAAGATTAGAGAGTCAAACCCTCACTACACAGCATCCTTAGCTCTGAATGACAGTGTTCTGTAATTCTCTTCACTTCTTCATTTTGTCAGGTTTTACTGTTGTAAAGGTTGTTTATAACGTCAGATTTTCTAAAACACGTGCAATGTATATTCCATAAGTTCAAGTTTTTAAATGTGTAATAATAAAAAAGAGTTAATGTCATATTATCCAGCTATACACTTCTCTCTGGCAGCAGTGGAATATTCCTGAAACTTTCCAAGTGAGCTAGCTGTCTACCCTCTATGATAATCAGCTGTAATGGCACATAGGCAGCTGGTTGCTAATCCTTTGATTGCAGTATTAGTTTGTCTCAGAGATTCTGAAAACCTGTCTGATCCTGTAAACGTGTTTAGTGAATATTGCAGAATAAATTACATCTTGCCTTAAGACTCTAAAGCACATTCAGGTTGTGAGTTGTGTTTTTTTTACTGTACTTCTGGGTTTTTCCCTCTTTTGGTAGCTGTGTTTGTGTTAAAAGAAAAACAAAGACATGTCTCTTCTAAAACTGTTCAGCAAAAAATTGGACTTAAATTCATTTAATGTTGGAAAGATTTGTATTTTAATCACCAGAAATTGTTCTTACCTGACTTATCACCATGTCAGGTAATTCAAGTTTGGATCAGGAACTCTTAAATTGCAAATAAGATTCTATTATGCAAATCTATTAAAAAGAATGGGAGACCTGCTTTGAATGTTTGTATGGCTTATTTAAAATACCCAGCATTCTGTACAGCACCATATGTTTCATAAAGAAACATAACTTTAATAATCTGTGCAAATATGACTGATTTTCAACGTTATACTTTTTCATGAATTAGAGTCAGTTTGCTAGAAAATAAGCACATAAATCAATAAACCTGATCTGAATTTCTTTAAAGCTGCAGTTTAAATGTTTACTGCAAGTTATATTACTTTCTAATGTTTCTAGTTCAAAATAAAGAGAGAAACTGACTTTAATCAGTACATAAATGATAACATTCTCAGTAGTGGCTGCTTGAGCGTAGGTTTTTTCTAGAGACACCTGGGCCAGATAATATTTGTTCAGTTTTCATTTAGTAAATGTATGTGTCACTTTGTGCTTTGAAAAACTAAATGTTTTCCAAAGAGGTGAAAATGTAGAGGAGAAAAAAAAATATTTACTAGTAGAATCTGCCCTTGTGAGGCCTCTGATTTTGTTTTAATTTGTTAGATGAGATTTCTATTGGTTCCTTCCTTACTAGTCCCAAATGCCAGGATGTTATTTGTGCTTATTTCTTGCCCTTGAAGCATGTCTGATTAAGAAAAAGTGTGGACTCTAAGAATCATAGGCTGAAGTGCTTATCAGGTGTATGCATGTAGTAGAGTACTGTGTGCACGAGTTCAGCTCTGTGCTCCCCCCTGCAGCAGCTGGTTGGTGGGGTAGGCTGGCTAGGCCTGGAGCACCTGATGCTTTCTGCTCACACTACCTGCTGTGTCTTGTGAGATGTTTTAACCTGTGCTACCTGGTGTCCATATGCATCTATATATGCAGGGTGAGGAGATAAGGTGGTCTTCTGGGCATGACCATAGTCGTCATCCTGAGGTACGTAATGCAAAATGTTAAGCAAGTTGATTACAGTCTTTTTTTTTAATGTCTGTATTTTGGGAGTGTCCTTTTCCATGTTTCCTGTCATTAGCATCAACAAAGATAATTAAAAACAATCTTCCACTGTTTAAATTTTATTTTTGTTTGTTTCCTTGTCCTCAGAAGTGTTTCTTTGGTGTGATGCACTGTACTTCAGTACATGAAAACCAGTCCTTGAAACAAAAGTGTTCAGTAACCTGAGCTTGTCAGCATGTGCCAACCATAGCTTTTTTTAACTGCATAAGTTTAGAAACCAGCAGTTAATGAAAAGCTTGTCTTGACTAGACGCTGATTTTTCTGGCTATATAAAGTTTGCAGAAGCCAGGCTGTATCACCTTCTTAGCTGATGAGGTTGTTATTGGTACAAGAGTGGGAAAGAATAATAAATACATAAAGTAAATGTATGAATAGATTTTAAATAGTTCAGTGCCGTGCCCATAAATTGCTAACAATGTAAGCACTGTAACACTGAGGAATACATAAACAGTGACCTCAGTTCAACGGGCTGATAACCTTGAAGTCTAACAGAAGCAAAAGTCAATATTTTCTGGTTTTGGCCAGTTCAGCAAACACCCATAAATACCTTTAACTCACAATTCTTTCCATATCTTCTCTCAATTAAGGAACAGAGTAGGAGTGTTTGAAGTAGGTCCCACGTTCCTGCAGCAGCTCTCAATATCTTACTAGTCCTTGATAATACTCCGTCCTCTGTATGAATCAGCTTTCACCTTGAACTGGCTGAATTAAACTGGGAGTTGTCATGTTGACCATGCTCTTGACTCAAGATGGTGGTGGTTTGTGGGATACTCTGGGGCATACCATTACATGCTTTGAAGATAAAGACTTGAGATGTTTTTGAATTTAAACATATATTCTTTGAGAAATTCTGAAAAGGTGAGAGGCTTGATGACCTCAAAGGCATGTCAGGATGGAAGGTAGTTTCTGCCTTTTGCTCCTCTTGCCATTTTTTCCAGAGTTTAAGATGTCAGATCCAAATAGTTTGTGCTTCTGTAGTTAGTCAAAAGATAAGATGATGTATATTACTGAGGGCAAAATATGATTACAGTGTTGGAATTTAATTTCCCTGTAGCTTCAGATCACAGAATGTTTGCCAGTTTCCAAAATTTTCAGCACACTGCCAGTGGTATAAGCTTCCTAAAAATGTTTACAGGAAGAACTTTTGTAATATGTTGTAGAAGGCAGGCTGTATGGGTGCTCTCTTCCTCCAAATTTAAGCTACTGAAGAGTTTTCAGGAAAATGTTTTAGTATTACACACAGTAGAAGTGGCATCCCTGCGTGCTAGAAGAGTGAGCATATTACACGTGCTGGGGAAATACCCAGTAACAGACTATTTCAAGGGAATCCAAAGTAGACTCTGAAATAAAATATAATTTTGCTCTGGGAACTTTGTTGTATCTGATTTTGGGGGAGAAATACCACATCATTAGTTTGCTTTACTGTTGCTTTTGCTGCAGAGTTTCCTGTGTTATCCCATGCAGATACTTCACTTTGACAGCCCAGATAAACAAAAGCCAGACACTCATACTCCAAAAAAAAAATAATAAATCCCTGAACTCCAGTCTAGGGCAAAGATAAAGAATTCAGGCTTTTTCAGTTCTGTGAATAGACACTGGCCACTGGAAAAGACCGTGTGACTAAGGCTGTGATGATTCCTGTTCTGACATAATTGCTAAACAGTATCATGAACATACTGATTTTTCTCTGAACAGAGACATAGTAGTTTAGGAAATGAATAATACTGGGGGGAAAAAAAAATTGGAAAAATGCTAGGTTTATTTAAATCCTGTAATATACGTATTCATGCTTTTGGAAGATGAAATGTAGGATGGGATTTTTCTAGGAGACCTGGAAGAGTTGGATGTCCAAAATCCCATCTAGTCAGCTTGAAAGCCAGCTACTTCCTTTCCTATGTTTTTCCAGAAATCTGGGTTTAAATGACCTTTAGCTCTATTTGGAGTAATACTAAATAAAGTGGAAGGTATACATTGAAGCTGGCTTACAAAATACTTTTTGTGGAAAACTTATCCCTTTCTTTTGCCTGACATCATGGGTCTACGAGTAGATTCTTTCTGAGCCAATTCAACTGTGTGTAAAGACTGGAATTCCTGTTTACTCATGGGGTAAAATAAGCAATCATTTCATCTTGAGACAAGAAGTCTATGCAAACTGGACAATGTGATCTGAAGCCACAGAGATGCTTTCTGCCATGGGAACCCTCCCGAAGAAAATAATCTTCTTCAACTTTAATAAATTGTGGAAGCTCTAAGCTTATTGCAAAAAAACAAGTGTTCAGAGATGAGAATGAATGTTTTTATGCTTTGTGTGCCACTAAGGTGTTTAGGTGAGATTCTCCCTGACATCAGTGTTAAACATACTCCACGATTTAACATTTCTATGGTATTTAATGGTTTAATCATGTAAATTTTATGCCAATTTGGTTCCCAGTATTTGAGCTTGACGTGTTTTTCAGAAGGCTTTTTGAATATGCTTGGAACCTTGCATTTCCACATTGGACATGCTGGTGGAACTTTGCTTTAATATGGAATGTGAGATTTTCATAAATGCTTGTGAGCTGGCTTTAAGTTGAAGTCCGATGACAAAGATCAGTATTTAAAGCTAACAAACTGAGTAGCTAAAATACCATGACATTTGACTATTTTTGCAACATTAAAAGAAACTCCAAACCTCCTGTAATCTCTTAACCGCAAAGTCTTGAGCTGTTTAAGTGAAAAGTTGTGTGACAAAACGTCATCGGTGATGTGTAATCATTGAACTAAGATAAGGTTATCTTTTTTTAACATACCAGAGTGGGGTTTTTGCTGCTAGCAGGTGATATATTTGGAAATCTCATATTGGATAGATTGCTAATCTTCCTCAACTATCTGTTCGTTACACTGCATTTCATTTTAATCAGCTTGTTAAAAAATCAATGGTAATTTAACATAGAGTAAAAAGATGGAAGGAAGAAACCTGC
>NW_008610056.1:34939-40492 GCF_000691845.1 Merops nubicus
GAACTAGACAGACTTATACAATAAAAACAAATGCCCATACTGTGTACCAGCTGAACACATCTATAAAACAATATTAAGGAAAACGTTGCATCATAAAGGGAGGTAGATTGTTTTTTTTTCTTTTTTTCTTTTTTTCTGGTTTAGTTGTATACATTATGGACGAGATCTTATAAGGTGAGGAAAGCTCCAGTTGATGGTCAAAACAGAGGTAGTCAAAGGTTAACTTGTCAGGGCTTCAGTTGAGAGTTCATGATACTTAATTTTAATTTTACAGTGAGTAATGTGTATCTATGTACAGAAAAAAAGAGACTTGAATTTTCTAGTGTCATGTTATTTTGATGGAATGGGGTCTTGTAGTGAACGTAAAGGGTTTAGTCATCTGCATGTGCAGTCAATCACTTTGAAATGGATATCAGTGCTAGCAATTATTTCAGCTTTGGCACGAGTTCTCAATCAAAGCCTGGTTCTGTGTAATTGCCAGCATTTGAAACTGTGGTATTACACAGCAAAAGCAGACAAAACCAAAATAATGTTCATCAGTGACAGCTAAGGACATGCGGTACTGTGAACAGATTATTCCAGATTTTAACATTGAGTATAAACTGTAAAGGGTTTATTGTCAAACTATATTTTGCAGTTTATCTTGAGATACATAATGTGTCTCGTAAAATATAGGAGAATTGTGATTTCTTTTTTTTTCCCTCCTCCCCTCTTTTTCTGTTAGGAGGGGAAAGCTTGTGACCACAGATGTAAATTACTGAAGAGTTTTTCTCTACTGTCCTGCTTTCCTCCTGGAAGTTCCTACAGTGTTCTCTTGTGCAATGTGTTCTCCATTCTTTCTGACTTATGACTTTAAAATACTGATGTAGTGCTTGTCCCTGTGGAGCCCACCTGGAGGACTTTCTAGCATGGAAGCTTGCTGTGAAGCAATAGGCTGTGCTGTCTGCCTGACCAAGGGCTCCCTGCCTGCGTGTTGCCATGTGCTGCTCCTGACCTCTTGCTCAAGAAGCCCTTGGGCCATTTCTGGTTGGTTTAGACCTTCATGCTCTCCTGTCCGATCCTTAAGCAGACAATTTATTTCTCTTCATGTCCAGTGGGTGCAGCTCTCTGCTGTGCAGTTGATCAAACGTGCTACAAAGCAGAGTACTGGAAGTGTAAATACATGGAAGATTATCAGCAGTTGAGCTTTTTTCCTCCCACCCTAAGTTATTGTTATGGGTAGTCTGTCTGTAGAAGAATGACTTCTTTCAAAAGACTTCTGCTTGTGATATATTTTTATATGTGTACACACACTTAGAAATATTTGTAGTTAAAACCTCTGAGGAGAAAAAGATTTAAAAAGCAGCAGTATAGTGCTTGCAAAGTGATTATTTCTTCAAGACTCTGTTTCTCTGTACATCATGCCAGAATTCAACTATCAGTAGTTGAAAGGACATACTCAAAGGAGTCTCCTGATGTACATGACTTTAATTGCCTTCCTTTTAATAGTTTGCATTATGAAGACACGTGCTATCTCATAACCCTGCCTCAAGGGCGATGACGTTCCTCATGTTGTGTAAATAAAAGAACTCCACAGAGAGCTGACGGGGCCAAAAGAAAACAGGTTTTGTGTCTATGGCTGTTCAGATGAAAATCTCACTGATTCAAAGGAGAAGTTACAAGGGAAAAAAAAAAATCTTTAAAAAACTGTTGCAGCCTAATGAGGTTCCCAGTTGAATACATGGTGGCCTCTACTTAAAGAGATCCCATTACAGGCAAACAAATGCCCAGAAACCATTGTCAGTAGTTGTCTTTTTTTCACGTCTTCACTTAGGTGATGGTGAAGGCAGTGGGACATGCCTGCCAACCTGGCGCCTGTGTATGTGGTCTGGGATGCTCCTAAGTCTGTTCTTGGAGCTTACATGCAAGTTTCTGTTGTGACTTACCTCAGATTCTTTTGTTCGTGACTGTTGTGTCACGAAACGTATTGCCTGATGCTAATTGTACTGTGGCAAATGTTTACTTCTTTGTTTATTTTTAATCCTGACAGAACATGGAGTAGAATAATTCTTTGTAGCATCTGAGTACCATTTTAGTACTCTTTCCTTCCTTTCCCCCTCCCTTTGCACTTGATGCACTCCATGTACTGCACTGAATAGATTTAAGGTCAGGAAGTGTCGATTAAGTACTAATGGAACTGACTTCCTATGCTATTAATGAAAACATGACTCATCTTCTAAGGATTTGCAGTTGGATTCCTGTAACTTTTAGTATTTCTATTGTAATTGTTTTCAGTAATTACATTTTCCTAGAATACCAAGTGTTCATGAAAGAGTTAGTATATTAAAAGCAGTAACAACTTATTTATTTGCTTAAACTCATCCTTGTATGGATAAAATGTATTCACAGCACACAAGGTTTCTGACACAGATAGTAGATGCAATTGTAATTTTATTTTGGTCTTTGCTGTCCAGAAATACCTTTAGTGGGGAATGAAGGCAAATATTCAAGTAGTAAACATAACTCAGGATGTTTGTGCAGCAATCCACTACAAACTTCAAGCATTCATGTATTCGTGTGAATCACTTTAGTGTTCCTGAGCAGCTGGAAATAGCAGCACAGTTACAGGGAGAAAATACTGAGAATATCAATACAATATTTTTCCTGTAATAATTTTTTTTTGTGTGAGAAAAGAACTGCTAAACACTATGATTGTAACCCTATGCCAAAAGGAACTTCCTGAAGCCCTGGTGCTTTTTCCTGAGGCTGTGTAGTGGCATGGGGATGAACTCCATGCCCTGCAGAACACTGCAGTAAGGGTGAGCCACAGGATGGATTTGGGAAACTGTGGGCAATTCCCAGTTCCTTTATGAATTCAGGGAAGTAATTTAACGTAGTGTGTCCCTCCATTCTCCTTTCAGAATATGCCAATAAGGTTTCACAATGTGCTTCAAGCTGAGTCTGTTACTGTGTGCGTGGTGATGGGATACACCAGTGGTGGCAGCCAAGCAGGGAACCCGAGAATGTTTAATCTTTCTTAGATTACTTCTTAAAGCTCCCATACTCAATTCTGCTCATATTTTAAGCATATTTCTGAAACTGAACAGTAAAGTGTATTTTTATGTAAATATAGGTGTAAAATGGGCTAGAGAGCAACAGCTAATTTTGTTGGGTTGTGTGTTTTTTCTGGTTTATGATAGGGAAATAAAGAGCTTGCCCCACTCTCAATGGTTTTTCCATTGGGAAAATTTCTGGGAATGGTGCCTTCCTTTCTTCTCATTGTTGGAGATCTCTGCTGGATGAGAGAATGAAAGTTTGAGTTCATTTTATGATTTTTATTGTTTTGATATAGTTTGTTAGGTATACAAGTTGAAGAGGAATGGAAAACAGACATTTCATTAAAAATCCTTTATGATTTGTTGTTCAGGTTTTAATTTTTGTCCTTTTCAATGTCAGCCTATGTGTTGCTGCTACAGTCGTCTGTAGTAGCAAATTTTTCAGTGGTGTGTGATATATGAACATTTAATTGCCATTTGTTTGTTTCAGAAGTTTCATAGTCTTTCATTAAAGGTGAATTAGAAAACACCTGAATTTATAATGAGTTCTGTGTGATGAAAAAATATAGTTTATTATGAAATTTATAAAGATAATAGAAGAGCCAAAAGTCTATTCTTACATAGCGTGAAAGAAATAATAAATAGCTGTTTTGCAGTTTTTGGAGGTAGCCTTTGATTTGACTTTCTCCTTGTTGTGGTAATAATTTCCACATTTATAAAATTACACTTTTGTCATGTACTGATTTAATCAGGTAATAGTTTTTAAGTACAGTGAACTCTACTGAGCTTTCCACCACCACCCCGAAAAGAAGTTGCTCATTGGTTCAGTAGATCTGTAATCTTTGGGGGAATACATGCATCTTTGGCAGGTTTTTTTCAGTTGCTCTTTAGGCCTAATGCTGAGAGTTATAATCTTATACATTTATAGAGAAACTGCAGTCCAAATTGATGCTTTTACTGCAGTTATTTTTGTGATGTTTACCTTGTGCAGGAGTAGTGAGATGGGTATCTTGAAAAGGGCCTGTAGAAGTTGAAACAACATGATTTCTTTTGGTAAGAGCAGGGCTCTGAATGATAACTTCAGGCATGCAGCAGACGTCCTGTGAAACCCATGCTGCCACTTGGTTTGATGCTAGGACTTGGCTTTGTTAATATGCCAGGACTGAGCAAATACACTGTCTAGCTTGGTCTGTAAGTGGCCTCTGTGTTTTGCTGATTTGAGGGCATGCTGCTGGTGCCTTGGGTCTGTGAAATCTGTTAGGAAAGGAGCAATATGCAGTTTGTGGGTCCTTGATACCTCGTGAGCACATCTGTCTGCAGGAGCTTTGCCCTTCATTCCTCTGACACAGGTAGCAAAAGAGCTGGATATATCAGAGGGATCAGTTCAAGAGCCTCAGTCTTCACAGGATAAATTAGTTGTTTATTTTAGTTGCTCTTAGTCTTTAATAAAGATCTTAATATTAAGGTATTTCGTTTGGATCTGTTTAAAGTGAAGACAAACAAGAGAAATCTGGTCATTAGTCTTAACCCTACCATTTTGCCTGCTTTGGAGACAAAAAATAACAGGTAACCCAGCTGAGGAATGTCGTTTTTCTGTGTGGTTGCTGCACATTGAGGACCTCGAGATGTGTCCTGCAAGCATCACATACTCAATGAGGTTGGAAGTGACTTCTGGAGGTCACCTTATCCAGCCCCCTGCTTAGGTAAGGCCACCTCCAGCAAGTTGTCTAGGTCCATGTTCACATGGCTTTTGAATATGACCAAGAATTAAGTTTTGGAAGAAGCAGGTTTGAAATTGTTTCTGGCCAAGCTGCAGTAGGGAGCATTAGTGACTGCCCTCTAATGTTGCAGGTGCAGAACTCCCAAGGGGTAGGTAGATGTGTTTCAGCTCTGAAAGCATCATGCATAGCTGTTGGCTCCCGTGATGACTGAAAACTGACATAAAAAGTCACCCATGAAGAACACATGTAAATCCAAATCAGCAACAGTGTTTTACCTTGAAGGGTAAGAGTTCTGTTGAAATAGGAAAAGTTTAGAATGGACACTCCAGCACTTCTGTGTGGTTTTGTAGTAGTATCTTAATTTCATTTGAGGAAGGTTTAAGGCATGCTTATCTAGGCTGGAGGACGCTTTCAAGGCCTGACTTAAAAGTATTCCAGTAATAAAGATTTTTAGAGCTGACTAGTTTCCACTGCCTGGAAAAGGGAAACCTTACTGCCAGATTCCCAGAGCAGAGCATGCCAAAATCATGCAAAGAAATTGAAGTGGCTTATCTATTCTGTTGTCCAGCAACCATCTTGAAGAACATTTGAATGCCCTATCCAATTTTCTTTGGCTTTACAGTGTCAACAATGAACACACAGAGGCCACAGAAGAAAATAAAGTAGCTTTTGTTATGTGTCCCCTGTTCTCCAGATGTTCTGTGCCATCAGGAAGGGGCAGGGGTCAGCAGAGTATTGCAGTGGGTACTGCTCCCACAGGGCTTGTACTGCTCCCAAGTTATCGTGGAAGCAGGAAT
>NW_008610056.1:40523-108238 GCF_000691845.1 Merops nubicus
TGTGCACTGATCAGCATGAAAACTCTAGTAGTTGGGTGAGTAACCTTTATTTTTTGTTGGAAAGGTTTCCCACTGAGATCATCTGACATGAAATTGTGGCAAGTTAACTTGAATTTTTTATTAGTTTGCTAGAAAACTGAAAAAGATAGACAGGTTGCTAGCAGTGGTGGTTGTACTTTCTCATGTTTGCCCCTTCTCCCCTTTGCAGGTATTCTTATAAGGCAATACATTTTTTTAAAATCAGAAAAGCCTTGGGTAGAAACTGCTAAGTGATTGGACAGCAACTAGCAAAACAGTTAGGAACTTTTTCTTTCTTCAAATATCTTCTGCATGCTCTCTCAACCTGGATCCTAGGAGATTTCTAGAAAGGTGAAGAGAGCACAGACATGACACATGTAAATATTTCTAAGTAAAAAGCAAAACCAAAAGGTATTTTTCTTCTTTTCCTTCTGGTAGTTCAGAGGTTAAAACATTTCTTTATTGTATTGTTTAATCTGTTGAGCTAGTATGAACGTGGACTTTCCTGGAATTACTTTTTTTTTAAACCACAGCTTTTTGATAAGGAAACAAAATCAGTGTAGCTGTTTCATAAGTTCTGTTGTTCTTAATTTATTTTTCTACACTGAAAGCAAATTATCCAAGAGCTTATCTGGCAGCAATTTGAGCATTGTGTAAATAACCAGCATCTCAGATGACCTTCATCCCACTCGGCTATCACACACAAGTGATGTGAAGACTTTCGTGGTGTCCCTAGGAGCGGATATGTTGTATTTCACAAGGCCTCATCCTTCTGTTTGGTTCTCTTTTGAAAGTTTTAGTCCTGTGATGGTTTTTCTCCTTACAATTTTCAAAAAGTGAGTCAGCTCCAGCTCCCTTGTGGCAGGGGGGTGCTGTCCTTTCACACATTGTTTCTTGGCCAGTCCCATGTCATGGAGCAGGGAATGCAGGACAGATGCTTCACGCCTGGCATACTCAGCTGTTCCTGAGAATACAACTTCTACGTGCGACTGGAGGCAGCATATGCTAGCTGTTAACGTGTGACCTTTTTGTCCTCAGGAGCTCAGCTAGCTCCATTCATTTATAAAGAAATAAAAATAGATGTGAAATGTAGGCAACGGAGTTTCTGAATATCAAGCCGCTGCTTTGTCATAAATGTATTTCTCACTTGAAAGCTGTATATTTTGGTGGTGATATAAAGTGTTAATTGAACACTTCCCGTTGTGCAGAGAGGTGGGTGAGTGGCCTGGACTGCTGGCCAGGTTGTTGGGGTGTGTGGTGTTACAAGGGATTGAATTACAGTGGCTTAAGGAGTTCCTGTCTCCTCAGCCCAGAGTTTGACTGCCACTGAGCTGACACGGAGTACGTGCCCTACCAGACGACTGAAAACTAAGCTGAGTTGTGCTATTTTAATTACTGCTGCCACAGAATAAACTGGGAGTCACTGGCAGACTGCTTTTCTGGATGGTGCAGCTATTTATGGTTGTCTCAGCATAGGGGTACTACAAGTTTTGACTCTTTAATAAATACTAACGGCCTTAGAAGTGAGTCATGTATCGGAGTCTCTTGATTTATCGTTCTGCTTCCCAGTCGTCTGCACTGCTGACACAATGAAACAGCATTTTTGCAGTGATTCTGCTGTGCTGAGATGTGGCTTCTTTGGGGGCAGTGCTGCAGAATGATTAGATAAATAGATCCTCAGTGAAGGAGGTATTTTATACATATGCAGTACCTTTAAGAATTTACAGTTACATATGCTGTAATTTTATTTTAAGTTCGGAATAATTTTCTCAAAAGTCCAGTCTACTCCAGCTTCCATCTTTTTGCTGCCAACGCTTTCATGGGAATTAAAAGAACTAGGTTAAATCTAGTTGTCAGGATGTGTAGTTCAAATTGTTTCTGGGACTGGATGTTTGCTGAATTGTGCTACTGAATAATACTGAAGTGCCTTGTAATTGCACACCTAGCTTTACAAACATTTTATAAAGTCATTCCGGAGAGACTTAAAATCCTCTACATGTCATACTCACTACACATGTAGGTTTTATTTTTCTTGGACTTGATGCTTTACCGAGGAATTTATTGTTTGAATGTGTTTACTTTTCATAAAGAAAAGGTGACAGAGGCATATCAGCATGGTTGAGTCCTTTCATTGAGGTGATGTAAACAAAAAGGCAGCAAAAATGTGGGTAAAACGTGAGTTCTTATGACACTAAATTTTCAAAGTTTGTTGGTTAAATATTTGTGTAAAAATTGGTATGCTTTTTATAGGTGGTTTGGGATTTGTTTTAGTAAAAACCCTTAGATGTTTCAGGTGATTATGGATATTTATTTTTGCACTCTTTGTATGCTCTGTGGTGGTCCTGCTGGACGTTCCGCAGGCAGACTTTACGTGCAGTGTTGCTCCTGTTCACAGGCAGTGTTCCCCAGGGCTGCTGGTCAGTCAGATGGGTTTGACTTTGCTGTTAGTATTTCTGTTGGTGGTCATTAATGAAGTTGTGTGAAAGAGCCCACACTAATAGGCTGTTGAACAAAAAGAAGTAAACGTCAGTGCAACGGCTGGATAACATGCAGAAAAAAGAGATAGGTCAATAGAACAAAAGTGGAAAAAGCCCTCTGAATTAGGTAGGCACTGGGCTGGATGGCAGCCTGAAAAAGATCCTCTTGGTTTAGGATCTGGAAACAATTAAGCAACATGTGGTTGCCGAAGAAACCAGCCAGCAGTTGCGTGCCCTGCTCGAGGCCAGATGATGCAGGCTACGCAGTGAAATTTTTATGCTGCACTTGTGAACTTCAAACATTTGCACGTTCATTTTGTCCTCTTTATGAAAGTAACTTTGGGATAGCCCTCATTTTTATTTCTGGCTGTTGGAGTACAGTTTAAAGAACAGACATGTATAATTCAGGATGGTTTTAAACGTAGGTTTGCAGAAGACCGTAATCGTCTTTTTTATTAAATTTAATATTTCATGAATAAAATCACTGACAAAAGGTATTTTCCTTTCTTTGTCTAAAGCTGCACAGAGCGAGGAGCGGCTGTGTGCCTTTAAGGATCCATATCAGCAGGACCATGGAATCAGTGAGAGCCGAATTTCCCAGGAGAATGGCACAATTTTGTGCATGAAAGGTAGTACCTGTTATGGACTTTGGGAAAAAACACGAGAAGGAGACATACATCTTGTAAAACAAGGTATGTGACATTTCAGTGGAAGCACAGTAGTTTTGCTGCTCATCACTTTTTTTTGTGATCTAGCCAACCTCACAGAGATGCACAGCTGCAAAGCTGAACATTTGGTTGGTGCATTGTACAAAGGCATAATTTCAAACCTTCCTTTTAGCAGTTTTAAATATGAGCAGAAAGTTTGTGTGAAATAAATGACTTTTAAAACAGACTGAAGAGGTCAATGAACGGTTGAAGGAAAAAACACTCAAATTGCTTGGTGTTTAGGGTGCCCAGAGGAAGGTGGCTTTCTTGAATATATTTCAGTATATGTATTGATGTAATGATAAATTAAAAAAAGTGTAAAAATATATATTAAAATGGATTAGATGTTTGTTTACAAAGGAAATTGCAGCTATAGCACAAAATTTGCATATCATTAACTGTCAGTTTGCTGCTATTCTGCAGGGAGAGTGATGGTGGGGAGGGGTGAAGGGTCCTGCAGTTGCTGGAGGGGTGTTTTGATGGCTGTTCTCAGGGACTCTGCTTTTGGTTACTTGGATACAAGTTAATGTAGTATAAGGCTGAATGAAAACTGGTGTTTACAAACATCCTGGGCAGTTATACTCAAGTGTCCTTGGTTCAAGTTCTTCTGGTCATCTGCTGAAAGAAGCGATCTGACAGCTCACCTCTGGCTTCATGCTGCTTCTATCCCTTCCTGGCATTTGTGCATAAATGAGGTTTAACTGCTGTTGAACATACTTAGGAAGGAAGAGTTGCTGCAGGGAGAAAGCATCTGTGTTAACCAAGAAATAATCTGTGGTCCTGTAGCAGAGTCCAGTGATGCTGACAGTGGGGAAGGACAGACTTTCTAGAAAATACACAAGAAGCACAGCTCTAGGTGCAGGCTTGTGGTCTGGCTCTAAGGAGGGGACTAGGTCAGTTTCATCTAGACTGTGGGCCAGAGGAGGATGATAATTGTCCCTATTATCACAGAAATGGGGAATGGCATACTTCTGCTTAAAAGGCTCAAGAATTCAGCTTTTGTCATACTGAGGTTTACAGCTGGACACGTCTGATATCACCCTTCAGTGCTATCCATATTTCTTCTCCTTGGCTGTGGTAAATTCTGAAATAAATTCTTCAGGTTTTGGTATAAAAGGTGGTTATTAAATCAGATGAGGAAATTATAACTGTTTTCACCCCACTCTAACATTTAATTAGATAATGTATGGATTTCTATAGGTGAGTTTAATTGTCCATGCAATAGAATGAATATTATGCCTTTTTGAAAAAGAATTCTTCAATTTGCCTCTTTTTACAGGTTGCTGGTCTCATATAGGAGACCCACAGGAGTGTCACTTTGAGGAGTGTATAGTTACAACCACCCCTTCCTTGATTCAGAATGGAACATATCGCTTCTGCTGCTGTAGTACAGACTTGTGTAATGTCAACTTCACAGAAAACTTCCCACCTCCTGATCCTACTGATACAACACCTTACAGTAAGTCAGAAGTTTCCATCTGTCATTTCATGGTTTAAATAATTTAAATACCCTTCTTTCGTGGTACGGTAAAATGCGAAACCTGTGACCTTTCTGTTTATTTGCAACAGAAATGGCAGACAGAACAGAGCTTTTCCATATGAAGTTTATCACATTTATATATTCCACAGTGCTGTGCAAAGAACAAGTTAAATGCTTAGACCTGTTTTTAAAGGCAACTGCCAAATGTAGATTACGTTTTCCAAAATAGTCTCTCATCTTGGGTGCTTTGGATTTGGATGCCCCGCTTCAGAAGCCTGGGGGGCATATTTAGAAGGATTCTGACTTGTTTAAAACAGAGCAGTAAGTTCATTAACATTGTTACCTTTGAAAAGTCTTGCCTGCCTCTCCAGTCATGGTTCACAGGTAGCTTTCAGCGGTAGAACTGGTCTTACATCAGGCTTTTGAGATTCTCTCCAGCAGTCTTAGAGCGCTTTGAAATCTGACTTCGTTCTTTTGCATATCTCTACTAGAGATTAATTCTGGTATCATGTTCAAAGAGTACTAGTTTGAGCAATATAGTTTTCTTCCAGATTAGATTATCTGTTAAATTATTATAAAATCAACATAGTATGTGGATCCAAATCAAGGGATCAGACACCTTAACTTCTTTTTAGAGAAGCAAGTTCATGACAAGCAGACACACTGTTGTACTGTATTCCAAGAATTAAGAAGCTGTGAGGAAGCAGAGTTAATGACCTAATCTAAACATTTGGATAGCCTTTTCTAAATAGGAATTGTGAAAGGGAAATGAAATAGAGGCAGGTATGCTAATGGAGGTACAACTGTTTCTGTATGTTGAGAGTTATCAGTGAGAAGTGTTTTGTGAAATGAAAATGTCTTTAATTGGATAGTATTTACAGCTATAGAATGCAAACAATAGTTTGTGTTTAGAAATGGTATTTGAATTAACTTAAGCTCTAAGTGAAGATACCAATGCTTTCAAAAGTAGCTGTAGGATGGAGTCTTTGTAAGCAATTTTGGTCAAAATGAGAGCTTGGAATGCTAAAAAACCCAACCCAACCTTTTACTGGGGAAGTGCTCTACGGTATAAATGGGTAGAGAGTGTTGTTAAGACATAGTGCCCTTTGGCTGGTAATACTATTTGTAGGACCAATAACAATCACTATTTGGAATTAGTGTCTGAGCTCAGCACTGTGATGCAGAACAGACTCCACTTCTTCTAACCACCTGATTGGGCTCCCCAGATGTGACTGGAGTTAGCAGGGGGTGTAGACAGGAGGAGAAAAAAGGTGGTCAGATAATTTGTTGTCCCTTTCTGTTCCCTCAAAATTGGAAGATAGGGTTCCTACAGAATTGGTTGTGCTTCTCCAAGGGTAGTCATTACAAGCTGATTTGATTCAGTTATTGGGTGATAAGATCTTCACATAATTTTAAAGTGGAATTTTTAATACTGAAAGATCTAGCTTGACTTACAAAGTGAGGAGGGGAAATAAGTAAATCTGTAGCAGTCCTTAATTCATTCAGCTGTAATTGAGTGCTGCAGCACACATTTCTACTGGCTCAGACTGCTTTGCCTTGTTGTGTCACCTTGCATTTTAATACTATGCAAACTGGGCTTTAGGCGTAAGCAAAGGAGGTTGCTGCCTAGCAGGGTTGTCTGTCTGCTTTGACTAGGTTAAGAGATGGAGCTGGGCCATTCCAGCAGTGGGGATGGCCTCATCTGCCTCTGTGATACTGCATTTGTAGTGCTCTACTACTGCTGCACCCGACAGAGGTGGGGCTGCTCCTGCAGTGCAGGTCCTGCACACCTGCAGCACTCTGCAGGGAGACTGTGTTCTCAGGAGCTGGAAAGGTGAAAGGAGAGGGAGGCTGCAGCACACAGACCCCTGCAATGTCACTGGCCCTTGTTCTAGGCACTGGAGTCTCCACGGGTCCTTTACCAGCCCTCTTGACAACCTAGAACTCATTTTGGTGCTGTAAGATTTAGTTTTGCCAGCTCAGTGTTGAGGACAGAATTCTTTCTTCAGTGAAGTTCAGTTTTTATGGAATTGTTGGGAAGCTTTGAATTCCCTACTAGATAACTTAGTCTTCCAAGCTTCCTATTAAAGCTGTGGCAATCTCTGTTACCATAGCTTTGAGATTATTAAATTGAACAGGTGACAGTCATATGGGGAATCTTCTGCAGGGTTTGATTTCACTATAGCCCATGAACTGTAAGAGCACTATTTACTCTGTATTTTTGATAGGGCATTAAAAATGTTGTACATGGGATAGTTCTTGAATGACAGAAAGTACCATCCTCCCAGGACTGTGTGCGTGGTCTGTAAATTTCAAAGCAGGTGTGACTTGTTTATGGCTACTTGCTTGAAACCTGATAAATTCAGCCAACAGTTAACTATTTGTAATGTTTTTCTGCTGATTTCCACTAAAATTCCCCAGAATAAAAAGTTTCTGAAATACAGAGTGGAAATTCAGCTAGAGTTTAAAAACTAACAGAATAAGAAAACACTACTGATGAACCTAATACATTTAGAACTTCATTATTAAAGGAAATTATAGGTGTTCTTTTAAAAATGTTTCCTTGTACCTTCATGATGGATCTGTGGAAACAGAATACTGCTAGTCTCTTGAATAAATCCACCCTGAAAAATAACAGGGGACTAAAAAAATTAGTTTATACAATGTTCTTGCAGTGTTTTGTAGGACAATTAACAGTGGTGTATTGAAAGATGTATATAGGCTATAAATTATTCAAGAAGACTAAAACAGTAAGCTAATTAAGTTCTTAATACATGTTAGATGCACCAATTTATTAAAAAATAGTCACTCCTTTAAGTATTACATTTAATTTTAATGTCTTTTAGGATGTCAAAACATGTTTATCTTGCAAATATCTGTGCACAACAGAACACTTTTTGTTGTTGTTGTTCATATTTGGTCAGAGCATAAATATAAGAACTCTATCCTATCTTATAAGAAAACTTATATAAAAATGAAAAATAAGATTCAGGACAAACTGGTTCTTTAATCCTTACTGCTTTTTAATGTGCACCTGGTAATTTAAAGCAATCATCCATCTGCGTAGTCATAATATTCTGCTCTTCTATCTTAAAGATAATCCAGGCAGATTTGAGTAGCTGTTGGTTGCTAGTCCCTCCAGCTAGACCTTTGCAAACACTGTAGGCTGGGGTGGAGTCTGGAGCCCACAGTCTGGAGGTATTAAAAATGCAAAGACTCAGAAGGCTGTTTCCGGCTGCCAGGAGAAGCAGAGGTTAGAGAATGGTGTTTATTTTCAGATCTGAAGATCTGCCTGGGGAGTTTGGAGCTACTGAAATGCAGAAGTTCAAAGACAACCTCTCATCCTCAACCTGAGCTTGCACTTTGGAGGAAAAATATACTTTCTTACTCTTTGTTACATCACTCATGGATAGATTCAGTATTCTTCCATTTTCTATTTTCACAAAAAGAAAATGACAAAACCAAATCAAAACTTGAGCCAGAATGTGTATATACAGTTAACACAACCTAACAAGGGCTAACTATGGCTTCCTGGGTAAACGTTTTGGGATGTTTGTCTGCTCCATCAGCTTTGTCAAATACTTATTTTGAGACTCATTAAATATCTACCTCTTCTGCTTACAAAATGCTTCCTAAATTCTGAGACTGTTTTGAAGACCAATTCATTAGTTCTACAATCATTCATAATGGCCATTTAAATAGAATTTAAGTAGCTAGAGAGGTAAATGATCTCCCTCAGTGGTCATAGACATACTGCTGTAATGAAGCATCAAGATGAAAGCAACAAACCAATTTTTAATGTTTTTTTTCCTCGAGGCTGCATTCCTGGCACTGCAAATTAATTAATCTTACAGCAACTGAATGTTAAGAATATATTTTCTCATGACAGGTGATGTGTTTGCATGTTACATGGGAAAGATCCCTGGCAGCAACAGTTCAGCATTGCTGATACATATTATTGTTGAAGTACTGTAGGGTTTTCTCCTCATAGCAACAAATAATGATGGCAATTTTTAGAGGACTTTGGAAGCTTCTATTAAATAAGAGCACTGAAATTTGCATATAAAGAAATGGCCTCATACAGTGAAGGAAATTGGTATTTCTTTTTTCTAAATAGCTGATAGACAGATTTATCTTTCCAGTGTATCATCCTGGCTTTTTTTTACCAGCCTTCTTGCTACATACATAGAAGACTATGTTGAAGTGCTTACAGAATTCTGTGGAAACTTTGAAGAAATCTACCATTAAAAGAAAAAAGTAATTATTAATGGATGTGGCTGGGTCAGGTTAATTAAGGCAGTAATAGTCTTCATTTAACTCTGGCTTTTGAGAGGCAGCAGTTAGACTCATGTCGCTGTTGGGCACGTGGCCCAATTTAACTCCCATTGAAGTCAAATTGGATCACGTCAGGCTAATTTTGGAACAAATGCTCACTCTCAGTTGTTATCTTCAACTTCTCTTTTCCAGAGAGCAACACCCGATATTAATTTATACATTATATACATTTAGTTCAGTTAGGTGCTACTTGCAGTACCTGATGAACTAAGTTTTTACACAGTGTTTGAGCTGGTCTTTCATTTCTGATCTGCCTGCCTAGTCTAAGGAAATGCCCTGAAAATAAGCGTTTTCCTTTGCTTGCACTATATTTTTTTCAGGTAATTTGGGTGTATAACCAAGGGGAAACTACAAACCTTTGGAAGGAGGCAGGTCTTCTGTCTTGAAAGATGGATGCAGGATTGATCCATATGAGGATTAGAACTTGCACCCTTGAAAAGATAGTGTGTCAGGCACATCTTCAGTGAGGAGATAAAGCATTATATGTTTTAATGTGCTTTCACTATATTATAAGGCAGAGGAGGAAATATTAAGAGAGTAATTAAGGGCCTTAATATCTTCAAAATAAAAGTTTGCTTTGAGACAGCCAAGTATTTGTTGCAAGAGGATGATATTGTAACTTCCCAGGAAGCTACTTCAGGGCACTGTAGAAAATGAAGATGCTGAACTGCTGAAGCAGATACAGATGAATGGTTCTGGAAATGTCTAAATATATATCTCTGTTAAAGGAGTTTATATGTGAAGCAGCTAATACAGGGGGGAAAATGAAAAGTGGGTGTTTCTTGAGAATAATTCTCTGAAATACTGACATAATGATTAAATATTTAGGATTACTGGCCAGCTGTTGACAAATGTGTATTTTCTTGAACCTTCAGTTTCCTTTCTGTCTGAAATTTAATGCATGTCTAAAAGAAATTCTTGGATTGTTTACTTTTTCCTCTTTATTTGGTTACAGAAAATGAATTAACTGTGGAGGGGGTTGTGACACAGGATGCACATTGCTATTGCCAAGAAAAATTCAAGTTTTGTCTTAGTTTCTATAGAATCAGTGGAAGGTTTTGCAAGTCACCCAAGATAACTGGTAATGCTTGCTGAGTAACTTCAGTTCAGTGGTTCTCATTAGAAATGAATATAACAAAAGGAAAATCTTTTAAAGGTTGTTGGTAGCAACACAATGTTTTAACTTCTAAGGCATCATAGTCCCCTGAGATCAAGTTTGCATCTTTACTGCATTTAAAAGTAAAGCTTTGATGTGCAATTGGAGTCTGAATATGATATGTTAATTTTGAAGGCAAAGCCTACTTAGAAAACTGTACATGTAAGGGTTTTTTATCTTATAGAAATGTTTAATTGGGAAGAAGAAATTAGTGTCTTACATGCACTGAGATGGAAATGTTTTGAAAATGCTTGGAAACGTTTTAAAATTTCTTTTATTCATCAAACCCACAAAATGCTATAAACTGTTAAATAAATAAGAGCAAACATGTTTATTTGAAAAAGGAGGAACATTTCAAATTTTTTTTTTTTTTACCAAAAAAAACCCTGAAACCTTGTGCTTTTTTATGAGTACATTCCCTGTTGCTTTGTCAAACTGCTGTTTTGGAGCACACTGGACAGGAGAGCTGTGTAAGGTCACTGCAGAGCTGTGCATGCAGGGATTGGTACCATTACAACCCAGAGGTCTGAGAACAAAGTTCTTTTAAAAAAACCTGTTGGATCCAAGGTGGGATTTTATCTTTATCTTGACATTGTGATAGTGTGTTTGTGAAGTATTAGAGCTATAACTGCTTTGTTTCAGAGGGCTAAAAATATTTTGCTGTAGTGTCCTTAGAGATCTCAGTTCTTCAAGTAGATGTGAACATAATTTCTAGCTTATTCTTTTGGTATAATTATCTGAACTGCATCTTTGTCACCTTTGAAGTGTTCTGTGTATTTCTATTACTACACAGCAAATAATTCGAGTTTAAGGTCTAGAACAAAGAAAGGAAACATCCGTTTCCTGAAATAGAATCAGTGGGTTTTACCACCTTCAATAATAGTGAAAACCTACATTTTAAGCCAACATGTATCTGTAGATAGGTGATTCCCAGTTCCTGTACCATGTGCAGTTCCTGAGGCACTAATTTGCATCTCTGCTGGAAATTAGTTGCTTATAGTTAGTATGTTTTATGCACTTCTAGGAGATGAAGGATCTGCAAATATCTTTGGGTAATACAAACATATATAGTAAATGCATTTTTTCTGTTTACTGGGAATGCTGAGTGTTGTCTGACTTTCTTACTGTTGCATACTAAATTCAATGTCATAATTAGCAGACATCTGTTGTGACAATGCCATTGGGGCTTTGCTGGGAGTGCCTTATGGATGCAAGGGAAAACTAGAGGAGGCTTGTAAGAAGGGGGCTCTTGCAGAATGCATTAGTGGAAAATTAGACTGTAAATAAAAAAGATACTAGAGGAGGAATTGTTTTGCCTCATATCAAGACAAAATGGAGAATAGCCAAGGATACTACACTTCTTTATTCAGATACTGCAATATGCAATGTGATAAATATATACCATGTATGCAATACCAACATTATTCTAAACACATCCTACATGGCTAGTTAAAAGCCCAGATATTTTGAAAAATAAATAGGAGCTTTCTGGAAGGTAGATTGACATATCAGTGCACTTTCTGGGGACATTCTAGATTGACAGGCTATCTGATGTAGTAGTAGTAGTAATAGGGTTCTAATAGGTATTCACACACCTCAAAAATTTTAAGACTGGATGCTGTAAATCTTAACACTTCAGAGTGAGTTAAGACTGCACCACCATAGAAGCATTTTCTCCTTTGAAGACTTGGGAATGTGGTCAGGTAACTCTCCTCAACAAAGTATACTCAGTGAATTAGTCAAGATACTGCACATTGCAGTCATTACCAAGCAAAATTAAAACATTATTTGTGTTTTGTGAACATTCTACTTGTGCTTATTCAAAGACAGTCTGTTTTCCCACCAGCTCTGTTGATCTCCCTCTCTCCCTGCCTCATCGTGCTGAGGGTTCCTTGCAGTGAGCAGGAGTGGCAGAAGTGGCTGTGTGTAGGTAGGCTTCTCCACTTGTGCAGCTCCTGACAGAGGGCATTAGATTCCAAGTGCCACAGCTCTGTCTCCCTGAGCAGGCAGGAGCTGCTAGGCTTGCTGAGGATGCTGCTCCTTATGATCCTGTTTCTCCTGTGACGTTGCCCTCGTAGCATTCCTCACGTTCCTTAACATGGCTTAACTCTGGTTTCCTTCAGCAATGTTGAAATGAGCAGAGTTAAGAATAAAAGGAAGAAGAGCTCTGCAAAGTTCAGTTATAAAGTGCTGCTGGGTGCTGCCAGCTACTGCTAATAAATGATCACCCCCACCCTGTCTCTGTTTTGATCTGTCCCCAGTACAGTAGTGGTGAGAAGGGTCTTTGTCCACAGACTAGTGACATAAGAGGCAGACCTGGGATTGGAACTGGGAAGTGCAAAGTGAAAGATCTCTTATAAATATTGGATGTGTTATTGGCTGTTCAGTACTCAAAAAACAATCTGTGCAGAGTGTTTAGATCATGAAAAACGTTTCATGGGTTTTCTTGCTTCTTAATTAGGTATTTTCAATAAGCCTCATTTGTTTCTGTCCTATCTACTGAGCTTGCTGACAGCCTCTGATCCTGTGTTGTGGTTTTGTCCAATACATTTTGCACCCTTGGTATTTGGAACTGATAACAACTGAGAAAGAAAGCTTTAGGTTCTTGGCATTTTACATACCCTTAGAATAGCCCAGTCAGCCCAGCTGCTTTGCACTCTTACCCAGGTTACATCCATAGCTCATCAGGATGGAACTTGGCCTCCTCAGGGGAGACTGAAAGTCCAGACAGATGATTAAAAGCTGTTGGCTCTTCAGAGTTGGTCATTAATCACCATTCTTTTTTGATAATTTTTTTTTATTTATCTGGAAAATATTGTCATCCTGAAAATCCAATACATTATTTAACTTCGATTTCTGACTCCTTTCTCTATGCTGTAGCACATCTTCAGAGAGGATGCTCTCTGAAGGTAATACATTAATGATATTTCAATCTGGCACAATCTTAGGAGCTGCTAGTAAAAAAAAACAAAAAACACCACACCATTTAGTTTTTAACAGACCGATAATTTGTTTCTAAGAACAGTTGAATTGCTTTTAGAGAAAGCATTGAAACGAGCTGGAATGATGTCAGGTCGATGTGGGATGGCTCCTGCAGAGGCTGGTGCAGAGCAGGCTCTGGGCAGAGCCACACGTTGCCCCCAGCCCAGGGAGCAAAGCTGCAGGGCAGCACCGTGCCAGCCCAGCACCTCAGTTGGGTCTGGTGGGCAGCTGAAGCCTCAACTCAGGACTGTCTGTGCTTCTCTTTGTGTATATGCACTAAATGATGGTTATTTGTGTGAGTTAATTTCTATTCATTGCTTTCACAACTGTGCTGTTGGGGCATTTTCTATTAGGAGTGTGAAAAAGGTCAGGATCTATACTTGATAGAAGCTACTGTTTGTCTCTTACCCACCACCATATCAGACAAAATCTCTGCGTGTGTGTGGCTACTGTGGATCAGGGTTTTAAATTTGTTTTCCTTACTATGAAAGGCTTATGTCCTTTTTATTAGTAAAGTGAATGGCAAACTCAGGTAAGTGCCTGAGGTGTTTGAATTGTGAACCCGTGTCTAATGGCAATTCTGAATGTGAAGTTTTGTAACTGGTCATCTAGCTCCTGACATGTGTCATCTTGGCTATAGATACATCCATTATTTCTGAGGAACTGAGCTGTTGGGGCTGTTTTGAAGTCACAGAGATCTGAGGTGATCAATCTCTTGGCTTTCTGGCTAACAGAAACCATGTGCTTGAAAAACACAGGGGAACCAATGCAGATAAGAAAGCATCACATCAGTGTACTCCTGGTCAGGAGAGGATGACCCTACTTTCACTAAAATCCTGATGGAGATTCCTATGAATGGAATTGTACTATTAAGAGCCTTCAAGGAAACTGAGATTCAGGTTGATACCAAAAAGTCTTTTTACATTTTTGTTGGTTATGTGACCAAGAAGGCTTGTTGTGAATAGGGCAGATTAGGGTGAGGGGAATTCCTGAAAATGTTTTAATGGAATTGTATGAAATCTAAAGAGTAGAGTTCCTCAATCCATAACTGCTTATGTGTACCTGCAGTGAGTCTGTCTTTGTGTCTTTTCATTTTAGCTTGAAGTTTGTGGTGTAACTCTTCCCAGTCACGTTGCAGTTGTGTTCTCTTTCCATGATAGGTTAGGAAATGTTCTTTCCTTATGGATTGAAATAGCTGTTGTCAATATATACCATTAATAATAATAATTATTATTATTGGTTTTGCTTTCTCGCATTTAATAAATGAAAGGAACAGTGTTATGTTGCTATGGACACTAATCCCTAAGCATTGGAGTTGGGAGACTGAGTGTTGTCTGTTTTTGTTTGACAGAGACTTTCCCCTGTTGCAGTTCTCATTAGGAGTGAATCTGTGATAGGAAATCTGACTTTTAATGCCAGCTGTTAGGAATCTGTGGAATATTTTTTTTAGCCTTTTTGCTTTCTCCATCAGAACAGGAATGGTTCTTTCCAAATACTGAACATCATACTCATGTAGATAGTCCATACATTCCTTTCACAGAAGTCTGCTTTGATTATCAATATTTTATTTTGGGTTACTGAGAGATTTATTCTGTGACATTTGATAATTTAAAAGAAATAAGTATATCAGTTAGTCTTAAAAGCTAATTTATGCATTAACTGAAATAAGGTCAAACTTGTCTGTAGTTCACTTTTGCATGGAAGTATTTAATGAAAGAATATGTAGTATATAGATATGTCTGAAGGGAAGAAGCTAGAAATTCAGTCTGGAAGGGCAAGAAAAGATATTGAAAGAGGGAAATGTGAAGACCTTCTGTTGCCTTAGCTTTTTGTTTTGTTTCTTTCTTTCTTGTTTTAGAATAGAAAAAGAGATGTGACATTTTCTAGGATGTCTGAGGAAGGACTTTTTATCTCTAAGACATCAGATACCGTGTTGCACTGAGACTGAATAGGAGTTTGTGATACAGTTCTTTAAATTCCTTTGAAGGTTCTAGTGAAGTAGATTCAGTGTTTCAGCACCACAATTTTATGCACTTTTTTAAAGTTTGGGCCTACAAAATACTGCATATATGCTTCTTGGCATTAGACAAACGATTTTCTGAAATTCTGAAGTATCTGTGGATGGCATTAGACAGCTTTTGACTTTGGCTTGGATTTTTGCCTTCCTCTAGTCTGGCAGCATAAGGCTTATTTAGAAACTGCTTGCAGGCCTGTAAATATTTTCTTAGGCTAGGAAAAAATTTGTGGAACCAAATTTGTCTGTCGACCTGTTCACAAACTGGGTATGTGCATCTGAAGGAATATATGGCTGATACGTGCTCTAGACAGCTGGACCATCTATGTGGAGCCACTAAGACCATCGGTGCTTGCTCATAGTTCTGTTTCTTCTGTAAAAGCACTAACTCACTCTAAAAGTAGTGATGTGGGATGCAGAAATAGAACTTTAAACCTCAATGAATTAGTACAAATGTTATAAACCACAAGTACAGTTTTTATATGTATGTCCCTTTGACGTGGGAGGTTTTACTGTTTTAAAAAAAAAAAGGAAAAAAAGAAAAGCCAAAACCAAAAAAAACCCACCCAAAACACACACACACACACACACACAAATGCCTATAAATAAACAAAATCCCAAATTCACTCCTGGCCCCCACCAAGCAAAAAACTTATACAGAATAACCCCCAGTGTTGGAGAAAATACCCACATCCACACCAACACAAACTCCTGAAAGGCAGGCATCTAAACTACAGCAAATACAAACAGTTTATATTCTAACTGCTGTTCTGTTTTCCTCCATTTCTATTCTCTGAGAATATAATTGCAGTAAGGCAAAATGAATTATGCTAACTGAGCTACAGTGCATTACCCTTAGCAATGTTCTTCCTTTGAATGCAGGTTCAGACGCTGCCGCTGCAGTGCTGTGGGGAAGGAGAGAAGACTTGGTGAAAACTTAACAAAATAAAACACAAAATCCCACCAGAATTCAGTGTTAGATGAACATATAGTAAATATTTAAGCTGGTGTTTGAAAAGTTTTTTTTAATGGCCCTGGAGGGTAACTCAAGCTACTCTGCCTTCATCAGCACTGTCAGCAGATGGGCTGCACATATCTTAGCTGTACAGACAAAGCTGGGAAGAGTCCCCCACCACACGTAGGTTTGGGTGAGAGGAGCACTGTACACACCTACGTTGGACACTCCCAGCTGTGCAGCCATTCATAGCAGCTTTGGAGCAAACTAAAAATGTGTGTGGGTGAAATAAATATAGAGTGTAAACCAGAAGCATGACGCATCTCCTGAGAGCTGTGCCAGAGCTCTGTGAGGGATGCTGTCTGCAGACCTCCCAGCTCTTGCAGACTGCACTTGTACAGGCACACACAGTGAGAGAGTGCTGAGGAAGGTGTGGGAGAACCCTGCTGAGCTTTGGGGAGTTAAATAGGATGATTCTTATGTCCAGATTAAGAGAATAGTTGGTGTGTAATGGCAGTGGGAGAGAGTGAGTCAAGGGAAAGGTTCTAAACTAATTTGACTTTATAGCTCAGGTATACTAACATCATTTTCCCTGGTTTCATACAGATCCATTAAATGGGTGGGTTTTTTATTTTTTAAATTTCTGTAAAACAGAAAATGTCAAGCTCTCTTGTGGGGTGAAAGTTTTCATAATAGTCTTGGGATGTTAGTTATCCATTACAAAGACAATAATAATTAGATGTTGCTAATGGGAAAAACTCATAAATTGTGTATCCTTAATTTCACTGAATATCCCAGAATAGACCAAGGGAAGTAATGTACCAAAGCCATCAGTCTGAATAGCTTCTCCCAACTCTGCTGAACATGATGCTACACTGAGCTGGTGTGTAGTATTACAATCAATAGTATATTGCACTATAGTCTACTATATCTATTATCTATTATAGTAGACTGCATTTAGTGAGAGTCTGACTGTGGGGCCACCATGTCATGTTTGCCGTGGAACACGAGGTTTCCTTTGGTGTGGGGGAGTGCAGTGCTAAATATTTCATTAGCTGACATCATATGTCACCTAAATGTTCATCAAAGACACGTTCATTTTATGCCTGCACACTGACATGCTGACTTATGAGTGAGTTGGTAGGTGAGCATAAACTGGTGAATTCAGAGGTTTTCCTGGCAGCCTGTGTAAGAGTTGAAATGATCAATTTTAGTAATTTGCAGTTTCTGCTTAAGCAGGACCTGAGGAATAGCCTCACACGTTCAGTGCCAGTGATGCCAGAAGCATGTAATGAATTTCTTCATTGCATTAATGTATTTGTAATCATTGTAATGAGTTATGTTAGTAGCAGAGTGTCTTATTCCCAGAAGTGCCGTTGGCACACTGCTGGCCTGTGTTGTGATGGAGCCCTTGAAGTGAGATTGGAAGGCAGGCTTTGCTGTTCATTCGAGATTAGTATGAAATGAAATGGTTATCAGGTAGGTGCTGTTGGCTGCACTTCTCTTCTTCTGGAGGAGCAAATAGGTAGGTGCCTTTCAGAGTTTGAACATGGGTCTACAGCTGTAATGTAGCTGTATTTTAACTGTTTGGTAGAAATGTGCTCAAATGCTTGACAACTTGCTACATCATTGCAGTGAACTGAGCTCCTGACACACCTTGCCTGGATTTGAAACCTTACAGCCTGTCAGGGTTTAGGGGTAGGGCTACCCCCAGACCTGTAACAGATGCTCTCTGTTAACCCCCCTCCTCCCCTACAGGGGAAGAGAAAGGGAATAAGGGAGAGAGACTTATCCATTAGAAAAGTAAAATAGCTTTAATGAAACTGCTACTACAACTGCTACTACTACAAATAGTAATAATAATAAAATTAAGTATATACAAAACCAGTATGGAACCCAACTCCCCCCTGATGGCAATACAATCACCATCACCCTGGGTGCTGGCGAGCAGCCGCTGGGGAAGAGTCCCAGGCTGGAGTCAGCACCAGACAGCAGCTGGGTCCAGGGGCTGGATTCTGGAACTCAGTTCAGGAACACAGGGCATGGGATCAAAGGCAGAATGGACTGAGTCCTCCTTGGATGCTGGCCAGTGAAGGAGCAGCAGAAGGGAGGGCTTGATCCTTGTGATCCTTCAGCTTTTATACTGGATATGAGTGATACAGGGTGGAATACCCCGTTGGTGAGTTTAGGGTCACTTGTTGTGTCTGCTCCTCCCTGCAGGTGCAGCTTTTACTTTCCTCCCCCATCCGTGTGGTATGTACACAAGCTCAGCAGTGACCTTGGTCTGCACAGCAGTCCCTGGCAGTCCCTCTAAACGTGGGGGGTTATCACTGCTGGGAGCAGACACTGTGGAACTACACTGCTAACTTCAGACAGTGCAGTTAGTTGGAAGAGCTTTGGCTGAAAAGTAAAATCACTGAACAGAATTAGTTCTGTTCTACCCCAAACCAGGACACAGCAAAGGGAAGTTTAAGACAAAAAGCTGTAAGCGTATTTTGTAAGCATCATAGAAATCCTAGAACTCTTGGGTTTCCTTTTTGAAAGGATAGATTGGGAAACAGAACTCTTGTCTAAAACAGTCACTGGATGGTACTTGCTCAGAGGCATAACTGATGGAATTCCCTGCACATTGTTAGAAGGGATAAGCAAGGAAAACAACAACAAAAAACTCAGCCCAAGCACCAAACCATAGTGCAGGCTGGAAGTGTAAAGTTGACTGAAGTCTTCCTGCTCAACTGGCAATAATATATCTTAATTTTTGTCCTGCTTATTATGCATTTTCACTTCTAATGGAGCTTACAGAATTGCATATTCCTAAATTACATTTCTTTTAAGAGTTGTGTGAGAATGATGGGCAAAAAATTTCGGCAGACTAGTGATTGGGGTTGGCTTAAAATTTGCGTGATCAAACAAGTATGTATTATAAAAGTGGGCAAGCTTCACAGTGTCTGCTGGAATCTAGAAATGCTTGGATGGTGTCCATCATTTGAAAACCTGGGCTATAACAGCTTCTATTTTGTGATGTGTTAAAGCAGGAACACCCGTCAGGAAGGAGTCAGTATCAAGGTTAATTTTATTTTGTTGTTTCACAAAAATAGTTTCTATTTGTTTAATGGGACTTGAGGTTTTTGCCATTCATTTAACAGGATTCATGGTACACTCAGGATTTGAGTAAATCAGATTGACAGAAGCCCTCTTCATATTCATTTTTTTAAAAGGCTGCTTTTTCCATTATAATTTCTGCAGTATTTTTGTAAAGAAGTGTTTCTTGAAGATAGAAACCTCAGTCTTACAGTTTAATTGTACAACATCATTACAACAGCTGTAACCAATGCTCAGGGCTGTGACATCTTCAGAGATTGATTTAAGAAAAATTTCAATTACAGTTAAAGTATGCTTTAAGTAGAACAGTTACAGAAGCTGTATGAAAGTTTTATTCAATCTGTGAAATTAATCTACCAGTCATGCAGATTCCAACATCATTAGCAAATCAGTTCCATAGGATTATGACATGCCTCCCTGTGACCTGTTCAGATTTGTGCTGAAATATTTATTCCTGGTTTGAAGCGAGTGTGTTACTGTAGGGCAGACAGGACGTGTTGCACCAGGCAAGTCAGCTGTATTTCTCAAATACCCACGGTGTAACACAAATTGATAGCTTTGATACCAGCCTTGTAGCTGATTGATGTGTATTTGCTCCAGCGTGGGCGTTGCCTTAGATACCATCCTTCCTCCTTCCCATCGTGTCCCCCGTTGGCTTTTGGACCCAGTTCCCTGCTCAGCAGAGCCGCAGGCGTGGCACAGCCCTGGGCTCCGCGGGGCTCGGCGGGCACCTGGGAGGAGGAGGAGGAGGAGGCAAGGGATGCTGGAGCTGGCATGGGGCTGTGAGAAACCAACATCAAACACTGCCTGCATTTCATCTGAAATCCAGCACTTAGATCTGTAGAGGCACTTTGCATAAGTGCAAACTAAGGATTGCTATTTATCATTATTGCCTTTTTCATCTGCCTGTTCTTTTCAAATCATCAGAACAACCTTTGAAGTCAGGGAAGGTGCTGGTTTTCCCATTGTATAACTGGCTGACGTGAAGCACGAAGAAACAAAGTGAGCTACCTAAGATCAGCCTAGCCTGTATCAGAGCCAGGAACAACTTGAGTTTTTCCTTGCTTTTTATTTCAAATTCTGGAAAAACTTACTTTCCTTTGGGGAAAAAAAAATGCATTGACACATCTCAGACATGTGCACTGGTGTGTCCTCATACAAGATGCAGTTATCTCTTTGAAGAAGGTCACTGCAACTGGTGCCTTGGAAACAGAAGCTGTGTCAGTGGAGCCTATTGATCTTCCCGGGGTTCTCCTGAGGTTAAAGCCTTCCTCCTCTCCAGTCCTTTTTCACTGTTTCAGCTTCTGCCCTGCTTCTGCCTCACTGAGTGCTGGCCATGCCCCCATCTCCTCCTGACTGCTCTGTTGAGCTTGTCAGGTTTCCAGAGCCTTTTCTGTCCTTGATTTCCTTCTGCTTAAGGATGTCCCCAAATAGCTGTCTGTCTCTCATATCTGTGGAGTAAGTTCATGCTGAGAAGCCAGCAAAGCTGGGCATGGAGGAAAATAGCCCTTGCTAAGGCCTTGGAAAATAGTCCTTGCTAAGGAGTTGCAGCAGTGGGAGAGATGTCTCCAGGGATAGTGCTGTGCTGGGCAGGAGCTGAACGAGAGACACCGAAACTGGCACGGGCTGCATGAGAGTGCCTGAGGTCTCAAGGAGGGAAGACACTGTTCACTGTGCTCCTTGGGCACCCTCGAGACAAATAGGAGGGAGATTTTTGGCTGGCCCCAACTGACCGCTTTCTGCTTCTTCACTCAGTTTCTTCTAACAATAAATTCATATGGGAAGTACCTGGTAAAAGCAACCAGTATGCTGTTCAGAGGGTGGAGAAATGTAATGGTTGTCATTATCTTCAAGTTACAAGGGACTTCAAAAATATTTTTGAAGTCCTAAAAGGAGAATCTGATAAAAATTAGAAATTACACTGCTATGTAAAGGAAAAAATGGGAAAAGCAGGAGGTATGAGGGAGGATTACTGGGAAAATGGGACATGTGCTTTCATATTACACTTTGTCCTTCTAAATTATGATACGTGGAGGAGCTGGAGCAGATGCATACCTTTGGAAGGTGTTATTTGAATTGACATTAGCCAGACAAGCAAATCTTAAGGTAACCATGCTGCTTTTAAAATGTCAGACAGGTTTAACTCACAGCTCTGTAGCACATGACTTCAAATTTAAAATTGCAAAACCTTTTCTGTGCAAGAAGGTATTGAGTTGTCCTGAAAGTACAGAAAAATGTTCTTGAATTAAAGTAAGAAGAGCTAAGTTTTACTACTGAAATATTTGCTACATTTGAGGATTACAGTTGAGGATTACAGTATTAAGCTGATTTAGGACATTTTATCTGAACTAATAGGTTGTAAACCAGAATTTTGTCAAAATTCATTCTCACCCTATCTGTTCGTATTGATCTTGGGTTTTTACTTGGACAGGTTAGTTGCCTAAAATTGTGCCATAATTTAGATTTTGTTTAGATTTAGATGTTTAGAGAAATGATTTTGGAATAAAGACCCCATACAATCAGGTCCATTAAATCACTTTATTTTTCATTGCCTGTTGCCAAGACTGACAGGAGAAAAAAATCTTCCTGTACCTCAGTCAGAGATGTGCAGCTTTATTGCTGCCTTTTCTAAAGATTTTGGGGTTTGGGGAATATAGTTGCTCAACCAAACACCAACAGGCATTTTTGTGTCTTGATGTCATCTTTTAGGCTTTATTTTTAGTGCCTGGGAACATTACAAAGATGAAATATTTAGCTATTGAGCGTGCTGGATTTAAAATAACTTAAAATAACTTTAAAGAGGCTTTCTGAAGTACTTTTTTTTTTCCCATTGCAGCACATGCATTTTTTGATCCAGTGTTTTTACAGAGGCTGGCAGAGTGCCATTATGTTAAAGCCAGTGTTACTGTTTGATAAGGAGGAAGTCCCATTTGTCCAAGATCAATATAAGGGGATGATGTAAATGCATTTTTTCAATTAAAAAAACCCAAACCAAACCTTTTAAAAAAATCTTTTATTTCAATAAAGATGTCCCCAATATGTGGTTAAGTGCCCAAATTAGCTTTCCATTAAGGCTGAAGGCAAGGCTGAGGTACATTCAAAAGCTGTTTGTCTATAGAAGCAAGATATTTCTTTTATCTCTATATTAACCAAGTATTTATCACTGTATAAGGAACTTCATAAAGATAATCTAAATTTGGGGTTGGTTTTGAATTGCTATTTGCTTTACATACATCACGATTATACGGGCATATTCAGCAGTGTTAGGAAATACACTGAAGATGCTCAAACTCACAGAAGAAAAGGCAGAAAGAAAGTTGTGTTGGGTTTTTATCCACTCAGGAATTACTTCTGTGCAAACATGACAAGCTGTCAACTTACCTCTCTGTATCTAGTCATCAAAGAAGGGGCTGTTAGGGATTGCATAATTCACTTCTCTGCCACATAAATTACCACACATGCTTGGTTTTTAAGTTTTACATACTAGTGCAGCCATCAATTTTCAAAACAAAAAACAAGACAAATCTGATACCTACAGTCTGGCTGTGGATCAGATGCTTGGTGGCAGCTGGTACCCCAGAGGTGCCAGAAAAGATTCCAGCTCTTGGACCACCTGGCCATGGGGGCAGCAAGTGAGCCCTCCCCTTTGAGACAAAGCCCAGAAAGCTCAAATCCAACCTGAGTTTCCTGACAGCAGATTTTTAAAGGAGGATGTACCACTGAAACTCTGCCATCATGAATGACTGACTTCTGCCTGTAGTAGGATTTCTTTGGAGCACGTTATGGAAACTAAATTTTACAGCCCAAACTGGATGATGTTTTGAGGCATTCTCTGAGGAGGTAGATGGGATTTGTGATGCATCATTGACAGGTTGTGATGTTACTGCAAGTCTCATGAGAGTCTGGTGTTTTCTTACAGCCCAGGTTCCATACAGCAATGTGATTATGTGAAAAATGAATTAAAATTGTAGCTCTGCTGATGTGGAGAAAAGCATGAAAAGATGTGTTATAAAGGACAGTTTATGACGATAAGTATATAAGATTTTATATAAAAATTTAAAATTAGTCAAATACAGTGATGCTAAGTGTGAAAAAGGATTCATATATTCATGACTGTCTAAATCTTTCCTTCAAGTAATGGAATGATTGGAACTAAGTGCAAATTTTCTGCTTCATCTAAGCCAGCAGACTAGAAACCAAGGATTTGCTCTTAAGTCCAGGGAAAACATCCGTTTTCACTTATGAAAGAGAATTGCTTTAGGGTTACTGGTTGGCAGGATTATTTTGTTTAAGAATGTTGCACCATCTCCCATAGAAAAAAAGAGTTCCCATTGTATTTTCCATCTACACAAGCACCAAGTGCTCAGTCTTCCTCCACAGAAATTTTTTCACTAACTTCATTGTGCATTCAGGTGCCTCCAAAAATTGTATGTGAAATAGTGTTCCTTACCTTAACTTGGGTTAAGTATTGAAGGTGGTCGCACCACTGGGTTTCAGATATTTACATTTTATACTGTCTTATTACAAAATGCACATGGCTTTTAATTTTATTAATAATACGTCAAGTGCTTACAGAAGGATGCAGCTTCACTTCAAGTATATGGGCTCATAAATCAGAATTAGGGTAATAGCTGTTTTAAAACATGTACCTATAAAAGGTGAATGGCAAAAATTGTTCTCAAATGCTTTTTTTTTTTTTTTTCCCTTCCATCATTCTAAGATCTGCAGAGGTTTAATGCAAAACTGGCAATAGCTCCTGTTGGAGTTCATTGTAAAGGTGTGTAGAATAGAACTGTAAAGCTATTCTGACTTTGTTATTCCAGTATAGCTAAAAATGTGAGTGTAAATGCATTTAATGAAACTGGTGTAGAGGGCAGCATGATTGGGATTCTTGTTTGCATATAGGAAAGTCTGACCTATGTCCATGGTATTTAAAAGCGTGCTAATATATTTCTTTGTTACAACTCCTCTGCTTTTTTTTTTTTCTCCTTTCACATTTTCTTCCCTGCACAGAATGAATTTAAGACTTAAAATAGCTTGAGTCATTTCAGTAGAGTGTTGGTGTTTGAGGCTTTCTTGTCATTCACTCTAGCATGATGAAGACTGAACTTTCTTGGTGTAGGACAGGGATCAGGAATGAGGTAGTGGCCAGTTGGTTGGAAAGAAATGTTGATTACTGTCCAGAAAGGAGAAGAAAAAAGACCTGATGAGGTGCTTTGGTTTGGTTGGAACACGCTGCTAGAATGCAGTAAGGGATGGGGCTTATTTTACATTTTGGGGAAGATTCCTAGGATGTGTTTTATGTAAGCAATGTGTAGGCCCTTGGAAAAGATTGCTAATGGTGTGTTTTTTCAAAGAACCAGGATCTTATTGCTGTTACAAAAGCTGGGCAGGGCCCTTGTGAAAGGAAATGCAACTTTAAAAGCAAATAGAATTAATTATACTTGAAAACCCTCTTCTCCAATCTGCAGAGCATATTTGCAGTCATCTGCAGCCGAAGGCCGCGTTGCCCCCACCCTTGAGCCTTCCCTCTCGTGCTGTGGTGGTGACTGAACCGAAAGCTTTCCCTCACGCTTCTCTTCTCATCCTTAATAACATTAAGATTCCTTAATGGAAAAGCAATTTCTGCAACAGATTGCCAATGAACATATTGAAGCCATCACATCACGGAAACAGCCGTGGGATGGCGTGAAGACTCTGCTTCTCTTTAAAGGGATCTGTCTGGGCAGATCTTCGAGTCCTTGTGTAACTGCTGACTGATCAGGGTCCATCAGCTGTGGGTGTTTTGAAGAATCAGATGTTACAGTTGTGCTGTGAAGGTTAAAGGATGGCGTTTTCCTAACTTGTTGGATACTAACATTGCTACTTCCTTGGTGATATGGCAATTTAAATATTAATATTTTGGTACCCATCAGCTGTAAGACCGCTTGGCTTCTTGTAGTTTGATACCAGAAATTCTGTGGGAACATAGGTAATTATTTTTAAAACAGCTAATCATTATATAGAATAATTATATGTTTCTCCAAAATGTTTTTATACAATGCTTATCTAAACTTAAATACACACATATATTTTCTGGAATTATTTACTACTGTGTGACAGATACACAGCTGTGAGTCATTTACATGAAGAGTAGGCAGATTTCTAAAAACAGAAAAGCTTTAACAGCAATATAGAGGTCTGGTGGAAATCTTTGTGCAAATGTCCTTTATTATATGCTTCCCCCTCATATAAATATAGAGCATTGAAGCAACATTTCAAACTCTAAGGTTTCATATTCAAACATGAAGGAAAAAATGTCATTGCTTGCATAGTTTTAAGGCCACCTCCTTGTGCGTTTCTGTTGTGATAGAGCCTTTAACTATGCAATGGGATTTTTCCCATGGGATCCCGAGTGTTTCAGCATGGCTAACACTGACTGCCTTCCCTCAGGGCTGTCTTAGGCTGTCTCCCCATGAGTGGTCTCTACGGTATCCCAGGGAGCTCTTTGGCTGTCATGGTGTAGCACCTTTGCTATAGTGGTAGAGAGGAGTTTTCAGCTCCTGTGACAGGGAGGACAGCTGTCAGTTCCCATAAGGAAGAGATTATCCTTCCTTCACCTCGTTTCCCATTCCATTGACTTCATACATTGTAATTTTAGGAGTAATGTCAGGGACGGCAGTCTACTGAATGGTGAAGCAGGAAACGTGAAAACTCTGGGTGGGTTCCTCACAGTTTGTCAACCAGGGGGGAATATTTTCCCTTCACGGCACAGGCTTTGGTGCTTGAACTGATGCAGTAATGTTTGTAGTGGTGGTTAGCTGATGCTTTCTCTGGAGTGGCCGAAGAGGGAAGATATTTTGGGTTGGGGGATCTAAGAGGAGTGATGGTGGGAGGAATAACTCTCTGCAGGTTTCACAGTATTTGCTGATGAGAAAGGAAGATACAGGAATCATGCCTCCTCATTCTGGTTCTTTGTTTACAGACTCTTGACATTTGCTGTTGTTACCTAGTTTTGTCTCAGTTTTTTCTGATTTCTCAAAATATTCTGTGTTAATATGATAAATGGTAATTTTAAAGAATGGAAACAGGAAACATGCAAGAGAGGCTTTAATTTTTGGAAGTTAATTTACAGAGAAATAAAAATGACCTTTTTCAAGCATAGGCACAGATTGGAATACTTTTGCATTAATTAATTTTATAAGCTTATGTTTGTGGTGAAAAAGTTAATTTGAAGGAAAACTACTATTCTTCCTGATGCTGTTAGCACTGTCAGCGTTCTTCATTCTGTGTCGTTCCTGGGGAGAGTTAGGAAGGCAGCAGCAGACAACCTCCACGTGTGACAATATGGAAGAATAATTTTTAAAAAAGAATTTACCAAATATATTGTCGAAGTGTTTGGAAACTCTTATGGCAGTGGTGCCTGAGAGGAGAGAGAAATCCCCAACGTGGTAGAAGCGCCTGCAGGCAGTATCCGAACTGCGGGGCTGGGTTCAGCCAGATGACTCACTTATAACGGAGCTTTAGAAGCATTGCCCTTCACAGTTTGCTCTGAAATACACACTCAGTTATTTGTGTGTACCTTTAACAAAGTTCTCTCTGTACACAGGAGCTGTTGTACTCGGGTTTTTGGAACCCAAACCCAAGCTCTTTATTGGTGGTGAAATCAGGACGCTTCTGGGAACGGTGGCTTGTTGGTTACCAGCTGCTCCCCAGACAGAAGGAGGTTGTCTCTGCTTTAATGAGTCATGCTTTGTTTCTCTTTCTTATTAAAAACCAAAGACTTACACCATTTGCTGTGATATTTCCTTGTGATGGGGTTGGTGAACTCCAGAAAAATGTTGACTAGTATAAGAGTTACTGCAGGAATGTTTCAAGACAGGAGCGTGTGTGTGCTGGGTCACTTAAATGGCATCCTCAGGCTGTTGCTTGAAGAGTCAGTAGCCCTGTGAGCTGTGCTCTCGCTTTCCTGTCCAAGTGGGAGAAGAAGTTGGCTCTTAAGGTGTTTTGGGCCTCAGAACAGTTTCTGTTAGTTTTATTTTTTTGTTTTGGCAGATTTTGTTTTAGAGTGGGGAGCCTAAGTGCAAGTTGGAAATAAAAAAACTCAAGTATAAATAGCAGTGAAAAAAGCAACTGTGCAAACCTTTGCTTTCAGTTACAGTAATGTAAACTTGAGAAAGCTTGCTGATACCTTCCACATGCAAGTGTAGGTAGAATTTGGCTCAGGAGTCAACTCCTTAATCATTGGATTTTCTGGAGTCTGCAGCTAATTCTGTTCACCATATGCTATTAGGTTTTTTATGCTATACATTGGTTAGGGTATAATATTGAGATAATATTGAGACCAGTGTTCCTGTTCTGAAATTTGAAGGTAGTATTGGACACTTTGTTTTTCATTAAGTTTGTATTTATCACTAAAGAGATACCCAAATATTGGTAATGATCCAAAAATTAAAACGAGATTGTTGAATGGTAGTTACACGTTTGAAGTCATAGAATCATTAAGTTTGGGAAAGACCTCTAAGACCAAGTCCAGCCATCAACCCAACACTACCATGACCATCAGCTTGTGCTATGACATGACAGAAAAAATGATCGTTTCAGACAAGACTCTGAGTTCATGGAAGAAAACATGAAAAGAAATTTGTGTGTGTGTGTAACAGAGAGCTGTCTGTCATTCCTTGAGGGGCCAGCACTCTCCTAAACCTTGACAATTTCACATTCTTATTGAAAAAGTGCCTTGCTTGAAGGTCTGTAGTTACTTTTATGGACCCACACTGATGTGTCTTTTGGTGAGTTAGTTAAAATGTGTCACCAAGTTACACCAAAAGACATATGGCATGTGTGTGTATCCATATGTATATATAAAATATGCATTGTTTTAGTTTAAAAGTGGATAAAAGAGGAAATTTGAACATCTGCAGATGCCTTGAGAGGTCCTATGTTGCTTTGCTAGCATTTCTTATCTAGACATTTGAAGGCAAGTCAGCAGCTGGTGATGGAATATGTCCAAAGAAAGAGAGAAATTGAAAAAAGCGAATTGGTTAATAAAAGTCTTGTTAAGCTTTGGAAGGCTTTAAAATGGGTCAAAAAGTGACATATCCTTTTTGTTCTCTTTAAGAAAGATTGCTAATCCACCAACAGCAAAAGTTGTTGTTAGCCATGCAAAGCAGATAGAGGGCAGGTAGAAATAATACTCTTTGTAGAGGTTTTGGGACCATTGGGGCTTTTTGTCATTGTGTTTGTTTTGTGCTTTTCTTTTTATGTAGATTTACAGGTAAAAGACAGTAAAATTGTCCTTCCCCCTCACTGGGAAATGACTGGCCATTCATACTGTTTTGAGCTGTAGGTTACCACCTCATTGAGATGTTCAGTTATCCTCATTAAGAAATTTGTATTTATTCTTAAATTTATAAATGTTGCTTAGCAACCCGACAACAGTAACTCTCACTGTAGGACTGACTTGGCTGTTGGAATGTTGACAACATTATTTTGAAATGTTTATAAGAGTTAAAAATCAGTTCAAAATAAGCCAATCTAAGATTTGTTAAGAAACAACTTTGCTTAAAAGATTATTAAAACATTCTTTCCTGTTGATGGCCACAGAAGTTCTCTGAGGTTACCTGGCAGCTGCATGGCTACCCATAAAGAAAAAGCCCCGAGTGGGGATGGTCCATGGAGAAATGAGAACGCAAGGATCCTTTCTTTCTGCATGTTTTTCTACTGCTGATTGGCACAAAATGTTGTTATTTGGAGACTTTCTAGTAGGTCTGCAGCCTGCATAATGCCACCATTCACAAGTGTCTAACAGGAGACAGAGCAAGTGTGTCAGTGCAGCCAGAGCTGCTAAATAACCCATGTTGCTCAGGATTCCCTTGCCCTGGGCCATGGGATGAGTGGAAGAACAGCAAAATCCTGTTCCAGGGCAGAGGAGGGCCCTCGTGATGGAGGCATGTTGTTAACCCTTTGATTTTAAGAAGAACTAAAGTAGAGCAATCACACTTAGGCATTAGATAGCATGTGGCAGACAGTGGTGGAAAAGATTGCTGAATGTTCAGCAACGAGGAGGTTGTAAATAGCTGCAACCTCCTTGCATAGTTAAAGAAATACAGCTGAGTTTATAGCAAAAAGTTCAACTGCTCAAAACCTGCTTTTTCTTAATATGTGCTAGCCACTGTGTTGAACTGATCCAAAACCCACTACATATATTATATATTTTAAAAGATAAAGCAATAAAATGTAAATTCCATTCACAAAAATATGAAAGTAAAAATTCTGATTTCCCTGCCAGCAATTACTCAGCTTCTTATACTCGTGTGCTATTTCATATAGCTTGGTGTGATCTAACAGTTTCCTTTTTGATGTTGTGTTTTTTAATATGTATGTATGTATAAAATGTATGTATACATTTTGTATTAATAGTTTAGATGGGAATTGTAATGTGTATCTGTAATCTTGCAGTGGAAGTCACAATTCTTATTCCACAGTACAATGCTCTGTGGCAATAGCCTATTTTCTTAGTTGAACTTATTTTACCAAACCCATAAGTGGTGGTATTTCTTTTGACAGAACAAATTTAAATTTGATGATGTTGTGATTGTCACAAACTCTCTCTTATTTAAAGGGTTTATGAGATACAAGCTGCATGTTATTTTTGGTTGGTGATTTTTCACATACTTCTGTCTCACAGCTGAAATTCCCTCTGACACTTGGTTTCACCAGCCTTTTATTATTTCCTTTTGCCATTATGGCTATATTGAAAGGGAAGCTGTTGTCTTTTAAATTTACTTTTTCTTCTTATCTGGTTCTACTGTGTGTATCCACAGTGAGAATTGGAGTAAATTAACTGTGTTTAATTTCTTTTAAATGCAGTTCAAGCAAAGTGAATTTGTCAGTTTATTCAGCTCGCGTAGACTGGGATAAATTGTATTTCAGTCTCACCTAAAAATTTACCCAATATTTAAGCCTTGTGTGCATTTTATGTTTTGTGGTTTTAGCATAGCTAGGTCTCATTACAGTCTTTTAAGGAGTACTTTTAGCAATATATAAGGCAAGTTTAAACATAGTTCCCAAACTTGGTTTTGAAGCCAAAGTAAATGAGGTCTTGTAGTGCCACATTCCAGTGATTCTGACATCAGAGGAGTATCTGCAGTAATTTTCTATATTAAAGTGGCTGAATTTTTATATGCCTGCATGAAGGAAGACTGGGATCTGATGTGGAGAAGCATTTAAGCTTACATGAGATATTTTCATGAAAAATATTCCCCCCTCTGGAAGAAAAAGATACTTATATTTTGACAAAAATCAAATATTATTTTTAAAAAGGCTCAATAAAACTAGTTATTACTAGTTGGACTGGGAAGAGCTGCCGATGACTGCGTGCTCAGCTGTGTTTGAGCTGATCAGGTCTTCTGCCATCCTAGATTTTAAGAAGAATTTCGTGCACTGTCTTACAATCCAGAGTACAATTTTTCCCCCTCATTGCTGTAGTAATTATTACATGGTTTATAGTGTTGATTCTTTCAAATTTGCAATTAAAGCATCTTCATCTTGTTTTCTTTCAGATTCTTCTCATTCTTTTCATCGAGATGAGACTATAGTTATTGCCCTTGCATCTGTGTCTGTGCTGGCTGTTCTGGTTGCTGCTCTGTTCTTTGGATACAGAATGCTTGCAGGTAGGGTATGACAATCCTGTTCTGTTTGGTTTTGTTTTGTTTTTCATTTTTAATTGTTCTTTTGACTATTTCTCAAAGTTATACATATGTCTTTTGGTCTCCCCAGTCCCTATTATATATTTGTACATAATGCTCCCTCTTCTTCCCTCTGACAGTTTATGGTGATATCCTTTTCATAACAGTCCAGAGAGATTTCAGATTTCTCCAGGCTGGCATTTTGGGACTAAATCTTCTTCCACAAAGCCTCTGCTCAACACAGCTTAAGTGAGGGTGTGAATTTCTCTATTGTTATTCATTATTACCATATATATGTTATAACATTCAATTATCAAAATAGTTTTGTAGTGGATAGCCTTAAGTTTTTAGCTACAAGCACCTTCACTGCAGATTTTACTGACTCTGAGAAGATTTTAAAGGATTCCTTTTCACTTATGTCCTTGCCTACAATACGTCTTTCTGCCAAGTCCCAGGTAAGTTGTATTGTGTTCACTTGTAGCATGGCAAAAAAAGGAAAGTGTCTGATTCCCTCCCAAACTCCTTCCACAGGAGACCGTAAACAAGGTTTGCACAGTATGAACATGATGGAGGCAGCAGCATCAGAGCCCTCACTGGATCTGGATAATCTGAAATTGTTGGAGGTACCTGTTCAACTTGGTTTCTTAATCTTCAATTTCATTCAATGTAACAGTTGTGGTCATATCACCTCCCAGGCAGAGTTACAGAAATAAATCTATCAGTGCTCCTGTAATGTTTTCTTTCAAACCACAACTTCAAAAAGAAAGGACAATTACCTGGTTTTGTTAGTAATATTGTTAGTATGGGGTAGAGCATGTTCTACCTTGAGAATCACAGAATCATTTAGGTTGGAAAAGACCTTTGAGATCATCAATTCAACCATCACCTGAACTCTACCAAGTCTACTGCTAAACCATGTCCCTAAGCACCCTATCTACATAACTTCAAACACTGAAGTAGTGGGGGAAGCTGGAATGTGCTGTATTTCAGCATTGCATCAGAAGAGACATCTTTTTAATTGACACTGATAGCTTTAAGTACAGTATCCTACTGTAGTGATTTGAAAAGCTCTATAACATTATTGGAATATAGATTTTGCTGCAGATAGGGCAGTATGTGTCAGTAGTGGTGCATTTATGTATAGTCATTCTTCACAGTGGGGTATTCTCTATCTCCATGGCAACTTGAGGGCAACCAGAACTTTCTGCTCAGCTTGGTGTTAGATGTATCATCAGAAAACTGCAAGATGTTATGCTTTCAGTTGGTATGCTTGATAGGGCTTATGGAATTTTTAAAAGCTTTTATCTGTAAATAAATTAGTAGAATGGCTGAGAGATTCAGAGAGTATTTTTGTTCTTAGTGCCCGTTAGAAATCACACCTAGAGATGCAGACCATGCAGTGTGGTCTGGGCTAATGGTGACAGCAGGCTAATCAGCAAAGATGTTTGGGTGCCTTCTGCCAACAAAAAAAGTCCTTGAGGCAGAGTTTACCAGAGTATGAGGATGTGTATTGTAGAAGTGTGCAAAGCCCCAGATGAAATTACTCATACTGATATACAGTCTTGGAAAAAGCAGCACCTGATGTGGAAGGAAATGAGAAATGGAAGTCTATCTGCTAAAAGATACTTTATTGTTGAAAATTTTCCTGTTAGACAATTTTATCAACATTAGAAAGATTACTTTTTATAATCCCTTCTGCTTTCTGTTCCTCCTCCATTTGTAAGTATTTAAAAAATAAAAAGGCACTGGTCCATGAAATCCTTACATTTTCATGTCTAGGTCTTCCTCAAAAATATTTGAATTAAATCAATACTTAAAGCCTTATGTAGTTAGAATTAATTGAGCTTTAGAAACTAGGACTCTTCCTGAAGGTGGCCCTACATTTTGCTTGAGAGCAGAGATGGCATCTTTCTTCAGTTGCCATGGAGATGGGGGAGGCTGTTGAGTGAAGACTGTCTAGCATAGTGAGGGCTAGGACCAAGATTCACAGGTAGTAAAGAATTAGTTACTCTGTTCTGTTCAAACCTGTTTGGTATCAGACAAAATACATGTTTGGCACAATGAGTGCATATATTGTTATTACTAATGTAAGAGGTACAGTTTTTAATGCTATTCTAAGCCTAAACTGTGTAACTTAATGTCTGTGATCTTTGGAGTGAATGAAAATTGATCACATAAAAGCTGTAAAAGTTTAGTAGGCAAAAGTTTAATAAGATAATTAGCAGCACAAAACACATGGATTTTATTGATTCTGTTCTAAAACTGCTGAATAGGTAATTTATGATTTATTTGCTTGGGTATTCAGACTATGGATCTGTTTTGTAAGTTGGCCTATGCCGAGTGTTCCAGCTCCAACATAGCTTTATGATAGCATCTAGTTTTCCATACAAAATATTCACTATATTCACTACTTTTTTCACTACTTTTTTTATAGTATAAGTCAGCGTACAATCTTTGTAAACTGAAAATTTGGATTTTATCTTTGTTTACTATTTTGTGAAGCAGTCAATGACTTTGTTTTGCAGCTGATTGGCCGGGGTCGCTACGGGGCGGTGTATAAAGGCTCCCTTGATGAACGCCCAGTTGCTGTGAAAGTATTTTCTTTTGCTAATCGTCAGAACTTTATCAACGAGAGGAACATTTACAGGATTCCACTGATGGAACATGACAACATCGCCCGCTTCGTTGTGGGGGATGAGAGATTCACTGCAGATGGCCGTATGGAATATTTATTGGTGATGGAATATTACCCCAATGTAAGTGCTTCGAAGAAATCAATCCAATTGGTTTAGATTTCTAAGAATAGCCACGTAAAAAGGATGTACTTCAGTATTTGCTCATGGTTTTTAATTGCTACTTCTTGCACGGTAATGTAATAATAATCCATATAAATTACAATTTTAATGAACCTTCTTGTGGTTTACTGCAATACCCTCTTAAGACTCCCCAGTTAGTGCTACCAAATATAGTCTTACAAATTCTTAGCTGTAGAATTTGCTCTTGGTTATAGTGCAAGATTTTTTAGTCAGCTGTGCAATATTCAAGGGCAGAATTTGAAGAGTTGTTTTTACTTAAAAATAATTCAATAAATTTAAAGCTTCTTAGTATTAAGACATTTTATCTCTGTTATGGTAGTTATGACCTCACTCAGCTGTAAATGGTGGAGGTAAGAATAATAATAGATACAATATTGTTGTCAAACTAGTTTGTGGTACTGTAAGTCATGTTGGCTTTTTATCCTGTTACTGTCTTTAAAGATTTCTTTTTACTGTATTTATTTCACTGTACCATATATTGATGATGTAGGACAGGTTTTAAGAAGGCAGCCTTACTTTCCAGAAAAATATCTTACAATGTTTTTAGCTAACTGAATGCTTGCATCCCTCAAAGTCATTGATTTGAGTTCCTAACTCCCTCTGCATGTGTACACATGTATAGAATCAAAAATGTTTTAAAATATATTTAACATAAATGTGAATTGCTTCCATGAAAAAACATCAAATGTAATGTATGTGGGGGTTATATATATATATATATGAAAATGCAAAAAAAATTGTTTCACAGTTTAACCTAGGGGTTTTTTTTTTGTTTGTGTATGGGAAAGAACATTAATTGTTCAGTTAATTTTTTAAATGAGCTTTTTGGTCTCAAGCAAGCAAACTCATATTGTGTTTCCTCCAGTGTGTAAAGGTGATGGCTGAGGCCTGATTTGTTATGGGGACAGTAGAACAAAAGCTGCTTATTGAAGTAGCAAAACCAAACAGAACAGTAACAAGTAGCAGTGACGACAGCCTGTCTTAAGGAGTTTTAGGCTCTGTGTATACACACATATATGCTTGTGTTGAAAGTAAATGTGTGTGCATATATAAATAGCTAAATATATATGAAAATTGAAGGCAACACAGCACTTCATAAATATATAAAGAATATCTCAAGTGAAACTTCTAAATGAGAACACGCTTGATCATGTCAGCTCGTAAGAGATAGGCATCTAAGAAGAGATTGCAGAGACTGGAAAGGACCCTGGGAAAAGCTCAGTCATGCCCGTGGCAGATGGACAGCAGCAAAGCACGGCAGCTCGGCTCTGTGCTGGCAGCATGGCCTTGTTTGCAGCTAATTGGGTTAAGCAAAATCAAGCAAGTGTTCTGTTCCTACGAGGGCACAGCGAAACTGTCTTAACAGGTGATCTGGTCTTGCTGTTTTCTTGAACGAAAGGATTTTCAGCTGAAATGTAATTTGATTGAAAGTTGTCTCGTTGCTTATATAAACAGGATCCGTTAACGATCTGATTAAACGCACAGATGAGGCTTATGACATCATATCATCAGATTCCCCCTCAATATGGTATTGAGAACAGCAAGATTAGTCTAAAATCAATCCACTGGTGGTTTGGAAGTCATTGGCAAAAGTGCACAGCAGGTGTAATTAATGCACAGTGTGATCCTTAATTTAGGGAGCAGATGTTCTGCTGTGTGCTGAGCTAACAGCATAGAAGGAAGCCTGCTGTGACAGCCCTACTAAAAGGGAATTGCACTGTTCAGGCTGGAGCCATAAATCTTACTTCAATAAGGAGTAACCATACAAGATGTGCAGGTGAAATACTCCCCATCCAAAACATAATTCTTCCTCAAAACACCTTCCTTCTTGGAACTCGGAACACACAAACCAGAACATTTCCACACAGAAAATAGCTCGTGGTGTTGTCTCAGTGAAAGCCAGACCAATAGGTTTGTACCAAATTGTTGTTATCCAAACGTGCCTTCAGACCAAAGAAAGTGTGGGAGCAAGTAGTAAAAGGAAAGGTATGTGTATTTATCAACCAGCGTGCTGTTCTGATGGTACTCTGGGGTGTGGTAGGTGAATAAACAGTGAGTTGCATGGGGTGACCAAGCAGGAAATATATAATAGGCAGAGAATTATCCCCCCAGTAGTCAGACATTTGTGTCTTTTTAGAACAATAGAAAATTTGTTATCAAACACATATGTAATCTCATGAGTTTTTAAAACAAAGCCATTGATTTTATAAAAACTTAAAACTGGAAAAATGTCCCCACTTTAACCTGTAACCCATGACTCTGATAAGAATAATCTTAATGACAAATATGTATTTCTCTAAATTTTGACTAAAACTTTTTCTGGTTGTCGTTTATATTGAACCTTCAGGCATAAAATCACAGCTCCCAGCTAGTTTTAAAATATCTGGTGGCTAGCAAGCTCTGCAGCAGAAAGATCTTGAGGACTGTTTGAGATCTTTATGCAGTGAGTGCTTCCTAGTCACACCATGACAACAGTCCTGTGGCCTCCATTGGAACAGGCTGGAATCTCAGCCCACTAAGCCAAGAAAATCCATTACCCTACCCAAGCTGCTGGCAGTTGGAGGCTAGTAAGAGTGTGGTTCTTAGTTTTCAACAAGAAGAAAAAAAGATGTAAAATTCTTTAACTCATTTCTAGATGTATTCTCAGCTTTTTTGAGTTTTAGTACCAAAATCTAGTTCATGTAAGCATTTTAAACAATGTAAAAAACTCTCATGTAAAACTGCATGAGTGACCTTGGGTCTGTATTTTTACCAAGGAGGTTGTCTGGGTGTGGGTTCCTTGTTCTGCACAGGGTAAGGCTGAAAAGCTGTAAGATTTTTGTAATTCTAGTAAGGAGTGTCAAGAACTTGGGTTTAGTTTTAGATTGGATTAGAAAAAAATTGTCTAATGCTTCAGTCACTTTATTGTTATTGGTGTGCCTGCATCTAAACTGCACGTGCTTTGCAGACCTGAATGCCAACTTCAAATGGACTCACATGGCACATACCAGATTGTTTTTGAAGCAAAGGTTGCACAACTAATTTTACAATTAAGTGTTTTTTAGTTGCAACTGTGATAAGATGTTACAAATTGGTGCATCTTTAAGATTACAGATTTAAATAGGCAAACCCAGGGTATTTTGTAGTTATAAGTGTAATACATATGCAGAGACAACTGGATGGCTTTTGCTTCATGCATGGGGATTTAGTTTGTTTAAACTGAGTATATTGTCATTGGAGACTGTGCATAAAAGCTATTCAGAGCTGTCATAGTTTGCAGGATCCATCTCTTGTTTCAGCTAGCAGCCTCAATTTCTAGAATATCTCAGTATCATAACTGACACCATTCCTTCTGGTTTTCTTGTAGACTCCACCACCAACTGCTAAAAAAGAACCCCAGTTTTTCACATTTAACTTCCCTTTCAAGAAAAGGGGAATATGACTTTCTTTTTTCCTGTTTCTTCAGTGTGTGTGGACTCACTCCTTTTCTGGGTTGCCTTTTTTTTTTGCTGTTTTGATGCAGAAATGCCAGTGAAAGTTGTTGAGTATTCTTCTGTACCTGCTGATGGTTTAAAAATCACTATGTAGTAACTCAAGCTGTTAGGTCTGTAGTTACCTCTCTTCTTCTGTTGTTCAGCAAGACTTTCAGAAGAATAAATCAAGTGTGTGCTTTGCTTTTGTTTTATAATAAATAGGATTCCTAAAGGCTGTCCCTGCTATTTTGTAATAAATTTTCTGTTCCATTTGTTCAGATAACCCAAGTGGCAGCACTAGAAATTAATGGAACTTTGGTCTGATCTTGTGTTTTAGAACATCTGGGTAAACGCTAAAGCAGTGGCAAGATTACAGTATTCAGGAGCAAAGGATAAAGCTGACTCTTCTAAAGATTTTGAGTTATTCAACTGGACAATGATTTTAACCAGTTTTGGTGTTTTTTTTTTTTTTTTTGTTTTTTTTTTTTTTTTTTTAGGGTTCTTTGTGCAAATATTTGAGTCTCCACACAAGTGACTGGGTGAGCTCCTGTCGTTTGGCACACTCTATAACCAGAGGCTTGGCATACCTGCACACGGAGCTACCTCGAGGAGGTAAGGCCAGGAAGGGCTGCCAGAATGTCCAAGGCACTCTTATTTCTATCAGGTAGTAGGTTCCTACCTTTCTTTTTTCCCATGTGACAGTGTAGTGAGTAGGAAATGATGAATGCAAATAGAGATTACTTGGAACTTGTGATCTGTCCCTTCCTTCTGAACAGTCCAGTGTTATGGGCTGTGTGGTAACTGGACTAAGAGCCAGCAGAGCCCCAGCAAAAGGCAGGAGGAGGAGGCAGAGTTGTTCAGTGCTGCTGTATCATGGCAACAGATCACTGAAGACCTGAAGCACTAGATGTCTGTCTAGCAGAGAGCAAACAGATGGGGTGTTCTGTTTGTTTTTGCAGTTCAGACACAAATCACCAAAGCAATTTTTAGTTTGTGTGTGAACTGTATACACAAAGAGAAATAATTAAATCTTGTAACTCCACTGTAGTTTTATTTATCATATCTCTTGATTTTTGTCTAAGGGTGTGGGCCTGGTCTTCACTGTGTATAAACGATACTGTTGGACTTTCAGTGTTTTATTAGAGCACCAGATGTAACAACATAGGGATTTATATCTTTATATCTCTGCTTTTGTGCTTCAGCCAGTGTTTCAGCAGTTGAAGTATTGTGAGTATAAAGCAGATATTCTGAGATCTATCAGGCTGCAGAATATGGTCTGGCACTGAAGTGTTAGCTTTTTGGCAGTAAATAAAAGGATGGTATAATTAAATCTACATTAAGGTGCTAATGTTTTGATTAAAATTCCAAACTACATATATCTCAAATGTTAAGCATCAACTCTAGCAAAGAATGACAACTGAAGATGCTGTTGGAAGTGCAAGACTGCAAATACCTAAGTCAGTATTCCTGTATGACACTGAAACTGCAGCTATCATCTTAACTTCATCGTTTCAAAATGTGCAGACAAGTGTGTCCATTAACAGCCAGAAAATGTGTAAACCTTTCATCCTAAAGAAGAGACAGCCATAGGTTGGTCTGGGCATGCTAGGAAGGAACAACTGAGATTACTCTTTGGAAAGGATTAGATCCCTTGCAGGATGCACATGTTCAGACTCCCTGGAATAAAACTGTCTGCATGTCTTCTGAGCAGGCACAGATTCCAATCAGAACCTCAGCAGTGGGTGTCGTGTTGGACACAGGGGAGTGGATGTGGGAGAGAGCTTTTGAAATGGCTCTCGGGGCTGCAGCAGGAGGTCTGTGCTTAAGCACACAAGGTCTCCCCTGCCAAAACCATGCTGAAATATCAAGCTTATTGGCAAACACTAAAACAGGATATAGCAGTAGCCTAATATATTGTATAGATACAGTGAAACACTAAGTGCCAGTCAATTTTCTATTGATAGCATACTATGGAGCTCGTAAAGAAGCAGAAACATTAGCTTTCTAAAAGATAAATTGAATTTCTGGTTCTAATAGCTGAGCAGAGACAATGAAGTTCTCTCATTTTGTCAAACAGTAGAACTGCTTAAATAGTAACAAGCCATTCCCCATGTCCAAACAGATCATTACAAGCCTGCAATATCCCACCGTGACCTGAACAGCCGCAACGTCCTCGTGAAGAACGACGGGACGTGTGTCATCAGTGACTTTGGGCTCTCCATGAAGTTAACTGGGAACAGACTGGTGCGCCCAGGAGAGGAGGATAACGCAGCCATCAGCGAGGTGAGGACCAATGAGGATAACCCAGTGTGTTAAGGAGGGCAAACTGGTGTGGGAGTAACACTGAGAAATGGTAGTTTGTGCTGTTACAAGGAGAGTGTTAAGGTGGTGCAATTTCTGTAAGGGGGAATTGCTGCAGTATAGGGGAGGAGTGACTGAAACCTTGGTAGAAAGAAACTGGCTTTATTCTCAAAACCAAACCTAGCATTTTGAAAGGCTGATAAATTAGCAGCCCTGAAGGCTGAAGCTTTCTGTGTAAGATATGAGAAAATGGAAGGTGGGTTTGCTTGCCATGTTGTTTGTAGTGATGCAGCCCAGGTCCCTTCAGTCTTGTACTGCAAGTGTTAACTGTAGACTGAATGTTCTTTGGTGGTTTTAGTGTTAATTCTTCTGAAATGGTGACATACAATGGTGAATTCTACATTCTACAACCATTTCTTTGTGTGGCATCTGCCATTTCCTGGTCTTTAAATGGGTACATCTGGGAGAGTAAGTGCCTATAGAAAGGCCTGGACCAACTGAGAAAGAACAGGGACAAAGTAATAGAGGGTGCTTGAAAGAGTACATTATGGGAAAAGATGAAAGAATGAGGGTTTTTCAAAGAAGTAAAGACAGAGGCAGGTTTTCAAATACATAAACAGCTGATACGAGGAGAAAGGAAGAAACTCTTTGCATTCACTGTGGAAAGGACAAGAGGTAATGGGTTTATGTTATAGAAGGAAAATTTAGGTTAGTTATGAAGAAACCTTTCTAATCTGCAGAAGGGAGCCAAAGATTGGAATGGACTGGTAAGGAAGGCTCTCCAGAATTTGCATCATCTTATGAATTGAAGGACAGACTGGGAAAACATCTGCTAGGATTGAGTTAGAAAGGATTCTGAACAGAAAGAAGGAAATGGATTTCTCAAGTTTTCTTTTTTATGATGCTGTGACTCAAAGTGTGCTTTTTGTAGTTGTTTTCTCTTTGTATAAGCATAAATGCACTGACACCTGAATATAGGCCACTGAAATACAGTGAGACTGCTATAAACAAAGAGTGAAATCCTTAATGATTTGGTATATTTGCCATCTTTGTGCTTCTACAGAAAACCTTTCTGTTTCTTTCAAAGAATGTCTTTTGCAGTGCTAATCAGCTTCCCTTAGAAAGCAAGTGCTACATAAATAATACCTAGTGCACAGGTCCTCTTTTTAGGTCTTCCCTTACTGAACAAAGAAACAGGGAAATGACTGTTTAAAATTAGGGTTATGGAAGAGTACTGTGACAAAATACTCTCCTACCAAGTACTGATGAATGATTGCTCTAACCTAGCATATTTCCTAGTGGAAATGGATAGGTAACTTCCCATGGCTGTTAATAACCTTTGACCATGGAATATGTAAAGGAGAGGCTCGCTGACAGTCCAAGAATAAAGAGAGCAAGTTCCTTGTTCAGCAGCATCCTCTTCCATTATGATACATACCTGGGTGTTTAACAGAGCCATTTCAGGAAAAAGAAACATTTCTGCTTTATTATATTGCATATGAGGACATTGACTAAGGGACCAAATTATTTTGTGTCAGTGTGTACAAAAAAGTGCCAGAGCAGGGGAAGGGTTTTATTATGACTAGTCTCCTGGTAAGAGTCTAGAAACTGAGGACATTGATTAGAAGAGAAGTGCATTTTCTGTAACTATAGAAAATATCAAACAAAGTAGGGTATTAAAAAGAATAAATCTTCATAGTAATTTGAATTTGGAAATTGCTTCCTGATTTGAAACTTGGATTTTGTGTTTTTCCAGGTGGGCACAATTCGCTATATGGCCCCAGAAGTGCTTGAAGGAGCAGTCAACTTGAGGGACTGTGAATCTGCTTTGAAGCAAGTAGATATGTATGCACTAGGCCTTATCTACTGGGAGATCTTTATGAGATGTACAGACCTCTTCCCAGGTAACTAAAAGAACTGAGAAAAAACATAATAGCAGAAAGTGGTATGAGCAAAACCACAGCTACTCCCTAGCCATAGCATTTTAAAGGGAAGAAGGGAAATCATTTTCTGAATGGTTTTTGCCATTAAGTCAGTGCCACCTAGTGTTCAAGGTGATTGCTGTCAGTAGAGTGTCAGAGTGTGAAGCATGTTGAAGGCTGAAAGACTTTAAATTACCTGTTTAAGCAGTTTGAGGGCCTCATGGTAAGTGCAGTTTGAGCATTAGTATTGTTGTCCAGAGTTACAAACGTTGAGAGTTGGGCTGATGGCACAGGCAGTACTTTCAGTTCTTAAAATTGATAAAAGTGTCTGAAGAGTCTTTCAGACTTTCCTCATGACAGAATGGATGGGAGTGTGCTGTATAGCCTTCAGTCAGTCATACTTTTATTTAAGCTAGTAACAATGAAAATTCAGATAAATCCTCCAAACCTGTAACATGAAACAAGAGGAAGTAGACTTTTAAATTGTAACATGTGAGATTGTGTCACTACCACCATCTTCTTCCCAGGATCCAGCATACAGAATTAATCTGACATGCAGCCTTCTCTCTGTAGTCAAACAGCTGCTCTTCATGTGCAGAGACTTGTCACTTTGCTGGGCTTCCTCCCAAGTAAAGGACATGAATATATTCAGTCAACAACATTTCACAGAAATTAGGTGTCATCTTCAGGCTCCAAGACATTCTGAATCTGCCACTCAGCCAGCAAAGTTTGAAGATGCTGTTCTTTGAGAGGTTACTGAACAACACTTAATTCATTTGCAGTTAATTTAGCTTTTTTTTTGTGAAGTTAGGCTTTGGGGGAAAGTGGAGAACATCTCGATAGACAGCAGCTTTGATACTACCTTTCATCACCTGAAAGCCCTTCCTCTGCCTTTTAATTGGTGATTTTTTTTTCTCTTTCTTCCTTTCTTTTGCTAACAGGGGAATCTGTGCCAGAGTACCAGATGGCTTTCCAGACAGAAGTCGGAAACCATCCCACTTTTGAAGATATGCAAGTCTTGGTGTCTAGAGAGAAGCAAAGACCAAAATTCCCAGAAGCGTGGAAGGAAAACAGCCTGGTGAGAGAGAATGTTTTTCAAAGAAACAGTCATTTAACCAGCTATAGGGTGTACTCACTTCCTAACAGCAATTTTTGAATATGTTCTTTTCTGGGTTTTAATTTTTATTAGTACGTAAGGATTGAAGCTGCTTTTGTCTAGGCTTCTTAAATACTGAATTCAGTTTTTACAAAGCTTTTTATATGAAAGGTAGATTTCTTTTAAGGGAAAAATACTAAGATTATTATCAGATGCTGAACTGTGATACAGAGAGGATAACCTGTTATATTAATTGTTAGTATCTGTAGCATCATGCATGATGTGCCCATAAGTTCTCTGTATGCTGGATGAGAAACATAAAGGCATCTTCTCCCTTTTGACATCTTATAAACTTATAACATCCTAAAACAGTTGGCAAAGAATGTAAATGTGCTCTTCCAAATGAAAATCTATAAACATTGTAAAAAACTTTTTCTGAAGTTGTGTAGTCCTTGGAATTTGTCGGGGCTACAGCTTCCAGAAGTCATTTAGTTATAACTGCATTAGAAATTTATATGGCTTCATTTGATCTACAATTTTATTTTCAAGACTATAAACATAGTGATACTGTTTGTTGTTTGGAATTAGTATAGCTATGGTTTAAAGCCTTGCTTGCTGCTGCAGGCCAACAAGTTAGAGCAAGTCAGCTGAACTCTGGAAAGAGTCTGTGTGCTCGCTTTCATCTGCAGCAGAGGTGAGGTAATGCAAAGCCCCATAGCTCAGGGGGAGTCGTTTGGGGTTTATTACCAGCAAAGTGAAATGCAGTTACTGGGTTCCACCTGACATACAGTCACTTGTTTAAGCTAAAATAGCTTGATTGCAAATAGGAAAATGACTTATTTGACTCTTATTCATGAAGATATTTCTAGTTATTCCTGTACTGAAATTACACCCTTCAATCTTCAGAGCCTTTGCTAGCTGATAAGTGTGTAGCTGCTGTGCAGATAATGGGGAGCCTAAGGCCTCATCTCTGCTGGTACTTGTAAAGATGTCTGAAACCATTTTCTGAGAGGAGCATAGCCTCCAGTATTAACACTGTTGTAAAACATGTTGTAACTGAGTTGAGAGCTTCGTAGAGAGGTTCTTTAATTAAGTGGTTTTGGCCAGCCTGTCTTGGAAGCAGGGAGAGAACAGGAGAAAAAAAATCCATGCCCAAACTATACAGGAAATCAAACAGCAACCATTTTAACCATAGCCATGTTGGCAAATGCAGCCTTGGAAGAACCAAGCTTGACAGCTGTTTTTGAAGACAGCTATAACTAAAGCAGTTCAAGGTTTGTTTTGTTTTGCAGACTGTTTTTTCAAATGTTAATTATGTTCTAACAAGCTGATAGGCACCAGCGTTATTAGACACTGAGCTAGTAATGATCCCCATGTTTAAACTGCCTGACATATTCTTTGTGTTGTCATTCATTTTTTTTTCCAAAGTTCAAAATAATAGTGATGATGATGAGTCAAGCTCTAAGGATGGATCTACACCATTGCTTGAAGAGAAGAGAACAATAAATAATCTCTCATGGGCATCAGAAAACCTGCTCCACCCTATGCCAGTCTTAAGATAACATGTGAACGAGCACTCTAGGGGAGAAATTGTAGAAAACTAAGCTGCAGATAACTTCACCCTGGACCCATGTCATAGCCTCCTCTATCTGCTGACATGTCGGGTTATAACACCTGCATGTAAATCCATCTATTAGAGAAATCTATTTGCTTTTCTCATTTGAGAAATACAAATAAAAAACAATGCTATATTTTTTTGGTCACATAATTAAAGCAATCAAAAGATGTGGAATCCTGAATTTGCAATTACCTGTGCAATCTTAGTCTGCTTCTTGAACATATGCATTATGACACAGACTTTGGTTAGCAGTATGGTTTGTCACAGTATAAGTCAACAATCTGAGCAGGTGATGTGCATAAAAGGGCTCTAAACTGAGTTGGGATATTAGCAGTGTTCTTGTTGCATTTGCCAAAGCCAAAGTAGGGCCCAGGCTTGACTTCAAAGGTCAGGATTGAAGGATACTAATAGAATAATAAAATAATTGAGATTTCCTGTCCCTTCTCTCTGTTGTATGAGTGCTAGAACTTTTAGATAGTGCATTTTAGTATAGATGTCTTTGAACCTGAAATGGATAGAAAACATATTACTGTGGTAAATGAGAAGCTCTAGAACTTCAGTTTTGTTAACTGTCTATAGTCATCACTGTGCTCCTTTCGTGACCCTTAAAACATCAAAGGGAAAGGATCTGCCAGAAGAGAGACAAATTAAAACCGGTTAAATTTACTGCTGATGAAACCCCTAGGGGAGAGTCTTACAAAGGGACAAGGCAGGAGATCAGGGTGCTCGTTGCCTCAGATATGTCTAAACTGTGACTGAATCAAGTCCTCGAAATCGAGTTAAAGGTTTTTTTCTGGGAGAGGAAATGGACCAGTAGACTATCCTGTCATTGTCCCTGAGGGTGCTCTTAGACTCATGCCCCTTAGCTAAGAGCAGTGTAGTTGTTTAGCCCCTCTCCAATCTTCTGTGGAAAGAGGGATGAAAGGTTTGCTTGTGTGGGGGCCCCTCCCCACCTGTGCAGCCATAGCTGCATCACTAAGCAGCAGATGCAGGAGATGCCAGCAGCCCACCCTGTGGGTGAGGAGCTCTTGGCTGGTTCTGAACATGCAGAGCTAGTGCTGGCTTTCACTGCCAGAAGTGAACAAGTCAGTTCTGGCACACAGGCAGTCAGCAGGACTCGCTGAGTGCCTTGGTGCCCAGCTGGGATTATGCAGCCATTGGTGCTGGAGAGGTTAAAGCTGGGCTGTAGATGTGAGATGTTCTGGCAAACTGTGTCCTATCCATGAGCCATGGGTGGGCAGCAGAGGCCAATAAATATCTGCCTGGTTTTTGTGTCTGGCTGCAGTGGAAGCAGAACTGTTCGTGCTCCTCATTTCAGTTGTCTCCTCCTCAGGTCTCTGGCCGTATGGCAGCAGGTTTTGAAGTCTTGAGCTCTAATTCTAACTGCACCGTTCACCCCAGAGTGTGACCCCAGGAAAGTGGCTCTACTTCTGCTGCTCCATCTGTAAAACAAGGGCAGCAATCATCTCCCACCATAGCACAGACAGATCCCCTGCTGTTCATGAGGTGTTTGGATGTTACAGTGGTGAACAGAGGAAGAGGAGCATGATGAAAGGAGCAGGGCTGTGTTGTTTGCCTCCAGCACAGGGAAGCGAGGCAGGGACCGTTACCCAAATTGGGAGGGTGACAGTGACAGCATTCCCAGACTGTCATCAGTCCTTGGTACACAGCCTTCATAAGGCAGGGAGAGTGAGCTGAGCATACATCAGAGAGGGCTGGCTGAAGGTGGTATGGACACTGGTGAAGGTACCTTTTCCTAAAGTATTGTCTTGCTAGTCTGTGTGTGAGGTATAATGATACTAGTCATGCATATTGCTGGGTTTAGGGTAAACTAGCTTTGAAAGAAATTGTGTATCTTCTGTTCCTCTTCCTCAGCAGCTTGTGACTTTTCATGCATGCAGAATGCTGTCAAAACAGTAAAGTAGAAACCCGATGTAAAAGGAAAATAATTTAAGATTAAGTGGTTTGGTTTTGTTTGTCTCCTGGCAGGCTGTGAGGTCACTTAAAGAAACAATTGAAGACTGTTGGGATCAAGATGCTGAAGCTCGACTAACAGCGCAGTGTGCTGAGGAGAGGATGGCAGAACTCATGATGATTTGGGAGAGAAACAAATCAGTCAGTCCAACGGTCAACCCCATGTCAACTGCCATGCAAAACGAGCGGTAAGAAGAGCAGGCTGGGTTTCAGGCAGCAGCAAATGCCCAGTGCAGTGCTCAGGAAGGGGGGCAGAGCAGGCTGCCACCTGTGAGGCAGGTGTGTGTCAGCGGGCTGGTCTGCCTGGCAGTGATCCTGGTGGCTTCTGCTCTTCAGCTCTCCTGCGTGCCCCCAGAATGCAGGCACCTTCCACGTGAACAGCCGTGCTTCCCACGGAGGGGGCTTTTAAACTGGACTTGGGCAAACTGTCCACACAGGCTTGCAAAGATGTGAAGTGACTATGAATTGTCTTCATGCATCCTTTTGTAAGAATCCTTAAAATTTCTGTTCAAAGCCTTCTGCTAGAAGCTGTGGAATTGGAGGCAGCATGAGTTCAGAAAATCATTGAGTCTCAAACGTGTAGCTTTCCAGTTAAAGAAGTGCAGGGCCATTGTTTAAGTCCTTGTTACTCTGACCCCAGGGAGAGAAGTGCTGTGCATTTTCTGCTTATATATGATCCAGAGGGGTGAAGATTTGCAGAGTTGACACGAGTGCCTACTGGGATACATGAGAGCTCTGGATTTGAGAGCAGGGTAACGTTGCAGTGTTTATTGTCATGAAAAAAAATGATGTTCAAATCGCAGAATACTGAAATTGTTAAAATAATAGATTTTTCATGGTTTAGGACTTTGTGACTTTCCCAGCATTGCTTTCTCCATCTTGTGTGCTGAGTTCTTGTTGCCCTCCCCTCCTGCTGCATCACTTCTCTGCAAGCAGAGCAGTACCTTAACAGTGCGCTGGACAAGCAGCATATTGGACAAAGAGAAGAAAATTCCCGTTAGCCAACTTAGTTGTATTAATAACACCCATGACAAAATTGCTGTCCTAGTAAACCAAATTTTCTGCTACCCAGGATTTTTCAAGTAGTTACTGAAAGTCCTCAGTTGGTACTGTATCTGTCCTTAGTTTATGCATGAAAGGAAACAGAAAGACATTCAGCTCTCATAGATGAGAAGCTTTACAGTATGAGGTGATTTTTACATATATGATCTTAATATCACTTATTTTTTCTTAAAGGAATCTGTCGCATCATAGGCGCGTATCAAAGATAAGGCCATACCCAGATTACTCCTCCTCTTCCTACATTGAAGATTCGATCCACCACACTGACAGCATAGTGAAGAACATCTCTTCGGAACATTCGATGTCCACCACGCCGTTGGCTCCAGGGGAGAAGAACAGGAACTCCATTAACTACGAGCGGCAGCAGGCACAAGCTCGCATCCCCAGTCCCGAGACGAGCCTCACCAGTTTGTCCACCAACACCACCACCACCAACACAACTGGCCTCACTCCTAGCACTGGCATGACCACCATATCCGAAATGCCTTACTCGGATGAAACTAACTTGCACACTACAAACGTCATGCAGCCGGGCGGGCCCACCCCTGTTTGTCTGCAGCTAACAGAGGAGGACTTAGAGACAAATAAATTGGATCCAAAAGAGGTGGATAAGAACCTGAAGGAGAGCTCTGATGAGAACCTGATGGAGCATTCACTTAAGCAGTTCAGCGGGCCAGATCCGCTCAGCAGCACTAGTTCCAGCTTGCTTTATCCGCTGATAAAACTTGCAGTAGAGGTGACAGGACAACAGGACTTCACGCAAGCTGGCAACGGTCAAGCGTGTTTGATTCCAGATGTCCCATCTGCTCAGGTCTATCCTCTGCCCAAGCAACAGAACCTTCCAAAGAGGCCTACTAGCCTCCCCCTAAACACCAAAAATTCAACGAAAGAGCCACGCTTAAAATTTGGTGGCAAGCACAAATCCAACTTGAAGCAAGTGGAGACGGGCGTTGCGAAGATGAACACTATCAATGCAGCAGAACCTCACGTGGTGACAGTCACCATGAACGGGGTGGCCGGCAGGAGCCACGGGGTGAACTCTCACGCCGGCGCCACCCAGTACGCCAACGGCACGGTGCCCTCGGGCCAGGCGGCCGGGTCGGCAGCACAGAGGGCCCAGGAGATGCTTCAGAACCAGTTCAGCGGAGAGGATAGCCGGCTGAATATTAACTCCAGCCCTGACGAGCACGAGCCCTTGCTGAGGCGGGAGCAGCAGGTCGGCCACGATGAAGGAGTTCTGGAGCGCCTGGTGGACAGGAGGGAGCGGCCGCTGGAGAGCGGCCGCACGAACGCCAACAACAACAACAGCAACCCCTGCCCGGGGCAAGAGCCAGCGGCAGTCAGCGCCCAGAGCGTGGTGAGGAACCCTGGGCAGAGCCAGGCGAGAAGAGCACAGAGGCCCAATTCGCTGGATCTGTCAGCCACAAACAGTTTGGATAGCAGTAGTATGCAGTGTAAGTGCCTGCAGGACTTGAACCGTTTCCCTGACGCTGTTTTACTGAATAATTAAGTCTATCTGCTCCAATAGAAAATACTTCTGTCTGTCCTGTTCTTCCTTAAAGCATACTTACTAAATCCTATGTAAATTTAATTTCTATCAGCACAATTTCAACCTTCTTGATTAAGCCCTGTCTCCATGAAGTCCAGCACATCTTCCTTGCACATACCTGGAATAAATCTGTCCCTTTATAACCTGTCTATCTTGGCTCTAGGAAGGGAGTAATTTCACTATTTCATTATCCCTGGTGAGGCACCTACCTTGGCAGCTGCAAAGCATATTGACAGAGCATCCTGTTTCTTCCTTCAGGGACACATGATACCTTCTTCTCCCTACTTTTCCTCATTGTCTTAAGAGTAGCTGGCTCTAAGATGCCCTGATTAAAATAATTTATTATAATAACTACTTACATGCTTCATTACTGTTAAAGCAACTCTTTTTACTGGTTTAGCCCAGTCTAGATGGTCATGAATTTTTTACTTTGCTATCTGAGCTCAAACAATTGTAGCAATCCTGCATCAGTTTACCAAGTACATATTAAAAATTAAACAGTAGATTAAACTTAAGTAGGTAGAGGAGGATTCTGTTTTAATAAGACTCCTTCAGAGTAACTGCCTTACGAGTTTTACAGCCAAAGATGTAAGAGTTTACAATGGAGCTCTTTTTTACAGTAAGAATGTAATCATACAGTTAAATTAGGTACATCCTCAGAATTTGACTTTGGGCCTGTTGGAAAGTCCTCCTAGTGTGCATTTTTAAGGTAATGTATTTCCAGAATACACTGTGATCCTTGAAAGGTGCTCTCAAACCTCTGATTATGTTTAGACAGATGCTGTGATACTAGTGAAATAATCTGGGATGCCAGGCAGGTTTGGAAAGAAAAAGTTTAGAAACAAACCAGAACAAATCTTAGTTGAATATTCAGCAGCAGAATGTTTAGGCCTTCCTTTTAAGTAGGAAATCTTGTTTTTGTCTTAACATGTTGCCTTGAATTGAAATCTTGTTGAGGTAAAAGAACAAAAGATGATTGTAGTAACTTTCTTTAATTGAAGGTTACATTTTTCAAGAAGGGTTTGAAGGTTATATAAAGTGAAAGGCTTTTTGTAAATCAGATTTCTACTGCTGAAATTCTATCATGGTTAAAGTTGGTTTTGCAACCCAACATCCCTAATCCTCACTTAGGATCTTAACAGAGAATGGACCATTTTGCCTTCAGGTGAAATGCTTTGCCAGGTGAAGCAGGATTAGGGGACCTACTATTTAATTATGCTATTAAAAGTTTAGCCTGTACAATCCCGTAGTAGCAACATGTTTTTGTACCTCCCATTACAGGTAATATAAGATACTATGATTGCAAAAGCCCCTCAGATATCAAATGCTGAGTCTACTGTTTGATGCCAATGTGCATTCAAGGTAACACAAATTACTTCACTGAAGTAATTTCTGAGGACAGAATCTGACCATGTGTTTAGTGGCAGCTCCTGTAGGTAATGTACCTGTCCTGCCTCCAGCACACAGTTGCTTTTGGGTGATGAGAGTTTTGTTCTGTTTTGCATGAGTAACACCCCTGGACTCTCCAGGCTCCTCTTACCTTCCTCGGAACGCTACTTCCTATCCTGTTTTCACTTCTTCGTTTTGGGGTTTGTTTTTTTTGTCTTCAGTAGGTGACTCCTCACAGGATGGCAAATGTGGCTCAGGAGAGAAGATCAAGAAGCGTGTGAAGACTCCCTACTCGCTGAAGCGCTGGCGCCCTTCCACGTGGGTCATCTCCACCGAGCCGCTGCCCTGCGAGGTCAACAACAACGGCAGCGCCCGGGCAGCGCCCTCCAAATCCAGCACTGCTGTCTACCTGGCAGAGGGGGGCACTGCCACCACCATGGTGTCCAAGGACGCGGGGGTCAACTGCCTCTGAAGTGCTCCAAACGCCCACTGATGACCTTTTTTTTTTTTTGCATTATTCAAAACAAAACGTGCAGAGGACATGTGAAAACAAACTGCTTTCTCCTGTCAGCAACCCCTACCAAGGACTCGCTTTAAATAGACTTCAGCTATGCAGAAAATTTTTAGCTTATGCTTCCATATTTTTTTATTTTGTTTTATTTTATTTTAATTTTTTTTTTGAATGTTTTTGCACTTTTATTTAGTATCGCTCAAGTTAAGTCTGTGTCTGTTTTGACCACGGAATATATATATGTGTATCAAAAAATGTGGTCTCAAAATATTTTTTTAAAAAAAAAAGTAACAAAAAAAAGTATTGCTGATAATCAGTTTGGACCAGTTTCTTAAGGTCACTAAGATCATAAGCAGACTATAAGACAGGTTTGACTGCAGTGGTGTCTTGTAACCATGTTTTGATTTCTGTGCACAAGCTAGTCTGTATATTTCTATGTTACAAAGTGTATTCTCTTTTGAACCCCCCCTATTTTTCTCGTGTCATGTTGAAATGTGCAATAGTCTATAGTTCACAGTATGCTTTATTGAAAAGTGTTTTTCTAAAACTGCCACATGTTCCCCTTTTTTTTTGTATTTGTTAATTTTTCCCTGACAGTTGAGCAGTCAGCCGGTCATGTAAGTGAACTTTGCCCACCACAGCCAGCTTGAAGCAGCTGCCTATATCACATTGTGCTCTGAGGTTAAAATGCATGAATTTTCCCCAACTTGAAAGGGCTTTTAAAAAGGAACAAAAAAACCCCCCATACCTGAGCTCAGTACCTATCCTTTGATCCTTCTACATCAAAATATGTTTCCCTTTATAGTGGTAGTTGCCAGCCTGTGAAGTTCTCAATAGCAAAATGTTGAACAAATGTAAGGAAACAATGTCAGCCATTTTTTCCATTTTATTTTGTGTGCAGTTTCACCCCCTGTATTTATGTAAAACCTTAATTAGATAACTAATGATGTACATTGAAAAATACGTCTTATTCAGAAATGTTAATGACTGACGTACACTTAGGAGCTCTAGTGAGGATAGGTTGTGAGCCTATTTTGTTCACGCAGTGGAAAAAACATGAATCATATTTGGCACAAAAGAGTTTTGTGATGAGTCACAAATCTTTCCTGATTTCCCTCCTTACAGACACTCGGGGATAAAATCACCCTGGTTACTTATGCAGGTAGGTGCATTCTAATTGATTGTTGTTGCTGAGTTGAGTTGAAACTCGTCCACCTTCAGTTCTTAGAGCCCCTCATTCATCTTGTTAAAATGTAGTGCATGCTTCTAAAATTCATGGTTGTGAGTGCTTGCAGGGGAGGGCTGGGATTTTTTTCCCCTCTGCTGAGACCCTTCTTTCATTCTGTGTGCACATGGATTTTAGGTGTCAGTGAACATGAATGTAATATCTAGTGAGATAAATGTTTTTTTTGCCACCCCAAGTAAAGCCCAAGTAAATCTTCCCATGATTGGTTTCACTGTCTACTGAAAGAAAATTCATTTCCTTAGTGGTCAGCACCTCCTTCCACCTAAGAAATATCCTTCCACCTGGGAAATATTCTTCCTGATTGAAAACACTTCAGGCAAAACTACTTAGATGAGAACTATCTAAGGCATGTCAGTCTTTGGTACTGAGTAAAGTTTTATCACTTTACCTGAAAACTGGTGACGTTCAAAGAAGGAAAATGTTTCCAGTCAGGCTGACAAACTCCTGTTTGGGTGCTGTGACAGGATTCTGGCAGCAGTTGCCTCCCCCAGCCTGTCTGCTTTCAGCTGACTGAAACAGATGCTCTGTCCTTTCAAGCTCAGTTGTTTTCTTGCTGTTACATGATTTTTTTTCCCCCCTCGAGGTAAACTTTGCCAACCCTGTTCTTCTGTATCTGATGATACAACGAGCATAATGTATGTATGCCTTGCTGCCTCTGATTCTTGCTGTTTGCCAAACGCCCTTGTTTGTGCTTGATTGCTATGATTTTCCCATGCTTCTTAATGTTTCTTAGATTCTCCTAGATATGTCCAAGAGATAACTATAAATCCAGGCTTTGATTACATGTAGTTGTAGAAATACAAGCCATGAGACACATTTTGGGCTCCCTATACTCTTTAAGCACCAGTTCAAGTAGTGCTTTCTGTCTCTGAGGCACAACTCTGTTGTCTGCCTGTATAGATACCCAGTTCTATCTCCCCTCTTCAAAAACAGCCTTTCTCTGGTTTTACTCTTAATTCATTCTCTGGCTACCCATCTGCTGCAATCTCACATCCCAGATGTTGAAAACCTGCCAGTTGCTCAGCTGCGTTTCAAGACCTGAATCAGAATTTTTGGCATTCTGTTCTTAATGCTGGCTGTGGTTTTCTCCTCTTCTGGCCACCTTTGAGCCCCCACGTGAAGTACAGAGTGTTGTTTTGTGATGATCACACTGTCATGCATCTCAAAGATTCTTCACTCCTTTCCCAACAACTTTTTGCTTTGCTTTGCCTTGGGTGTGTTGTCCATCAGCATTTCAGAATGTGGGCTGAAAAGCTTATTTAGGACACTCTTAGCTAACCTGAAACACTCTGGGGACAGAAGAATTACTTGTTCTGCCTACTGCTTCTTTCTGCTGAGACAGATTTGCACCAGCCTTCTAGCCTTTCTTTTCAGGCCAATCTTTTCTTCTGAGAAGTCATTTTTTTTTATGCTCAATGCAATCAAAATCACTTTTAATTCCTGATGAAAATGTTCTTGTGCAGTTTTCTTTAAACATTCTTAAAGCTATTGTAATAGTTTATTTTCCTTTATTTCTGTCACTCACTGGAAGGCCTTTGGGATGAATTATGATTACTAGTAAGCATTTGTTTTGTAATCTATCATGGATAATTTGTAATGTGATAGAAATATGTATTTTATCACAAAATACCTTATAGATTAAATAGGGGAAAAAAAATTCATTTTAAAGGTTGGTCAAAACAAACTTTTCAGTAGGTACCAAATATTCTAATTCTGCACAGCTAGATGAGATCAGATTAGCAGTTTGGATTTAATGCTTAATTTAGTAATGCCCTTTTTTTGCTCACAGCACATAATCCAATCTCCACAGAATGCTTTCTCTGTGAATTAAAGGATACTGAGTTGTATCTCAGCATGGGGAATCATCCCTAGCCCAGTGAAACACATACAGGAGAGGGAATTCTACAGGTCAGACACATGGGTAGTTGATAAATGTATTATAATCAGGGGAGACAAATGTGGTTTATTTCTTTGTGGTTTTGTCTTGTGTTTCCTTTTTGTTTTGTTTTGGGTTTTTTTAAGAAAAAAGGATCATGATGGAATTTGATCATTTTCTATCAGTTTCTCATGTATATTGCAGACAAGGTAAATATAGCAAAATGAAAATAGAATGATAGTGTAAATACCTATGAAGTGTGCCATTGTCAAATAGGCAACAGTAGAATATTTGCTATGGTAATTTATAATGTATAATTCAAGTAAAATGTTAGAGCAAACATTTGTGATGTTTGTATATATAAGCCAAAATCCAAAATCTTACTGGTTTTAGAAAATGATGTGCTAGTAGAAGCCAGAAGAGTTGCTTAGGTTAATGCATTGTCTCTTTTTCTGTTTTCTATACTAGAGATACTCACCAACATCATTTTTGGCATATGAATTCTAACCATTTGAGCAGACATGTCTCACAGATTTCTTTCCTTCTAAAATTAACATTTGCAAGTCAGATGAACTGCAACTGCAACTGGCCCAGAATTTGGTTTTAATGCTCTATAGCTTCATGTGCTAAACCATTAGTATGTAAAATGCCATTCTTGAAACTCCAAGATGCACTTAAATTGCATAGCAAAGGTAAAGGAATTCCCAAGTTAAAAAAAAAAGCAAACTAGTTGATATTGTCATTATTAGAATATTCTCAGAAATGAGAGTTTCTGTTTTGCTTTCTTACTGCTGTTCATTTGTATTTGATTTCATTTGTTTCCATGTAGAAAATTACTTAATTTTCAAAGGCAACACAGTTTATTTCTCAGTGCACTGGGGACAAAAACCAATGCAAGATGGATGCTGGCAGGTTTCAGGAAACAAACAAAAAACACCTTATAAATACGTTTAGAAAGGATGTATCTTCTTACCTGTCAACCTTCTCTAAAGGAAAACTTTAGTCCTACCTGCCTCAAAAAGAAGTAGTTCTGTATTTGTATGGAATGGATTATTGGGCCAAATTAAATAATAATGAATTGTTACTTAAAATATATATTTATGTGTATACATAATATATGCCATAGTTTCAGTGTTCAATGCATTTTGCTCTAATGATACTCCTTTTTTAAATATTAAAAAAAAATAGTCCACTAATATAACATTACGAAGTCTGTGTTCAGAGTAAGTCTTTTTTCATGGAAAATATTCAAAAGATCATAGCTATCCTGCCATGGAAAGGTTATGGAAAGCTCCAGTCTTGTTAGGGAGAATTTAAAAACTAATATATTTAGTTAATACAGGAGGAATGAATTGTGTTGTAATTTTTACTTGTATGAAAATGATGGCAGTTCCCATTGCTGAAGCAGCTTGGTTTTAAGTTGTAAAAGCAATAATTGCTGAGCACAGTAGTATAGATGTGCCCTGATGCAGCTTATCAAAGAAAACTGAAATAGAAGTGATTAGACTATGAAAGTTGGATTATAGACTGGACAAATATTTTGTGTAAATTTGGGTTACTTGAATTTTTTCCTCTGGTCCCCCACTATCCATTTTAACAGGTAAATATATTAACTTCCTTTTTTAAATGTGTTTATTATTCTTTGTTCAACTTTAAGCCTTTTTTTCAGTGAAAAAGCTATACATATTGCAGTGAAGCCAACTATATATATTCATGTAAACTCTGTATGTATTTAGATGCATATATAAGTTTTCCATAAATTCCAGGATTAAATTCTGGGAGTTACAGCATCAGATGGTAGCAAATACAATGTTTTGTGTGCCATTTTTAAATTGTCTTTAGTCCATCACAGTAAAATCAGGGTCAGACTGTGACGTATAGTCCAGTGATGCAAGATCTCCCATGACAGACTTGTCACTGGTGGTTTAGGTGGAATGGATTTATGAGAGAAAGCTGGGAATGCACATGACAGACTTCATCTGAAGATGAGTAATTTAAGGTACCTCTCTTAAAATCAAGAAATAACCCAAAATACTTCATGCGTGCTGATTTTTATAAGGCTTGTTTATTTAGCACCTGTAGTTATGTGTGTGGTTCCTGTTTAAACGTAGTATTTTAGACCCTTAAATTCAATTACATTTTAGCCTTCTGGATTGTCGTATCAAACACTACCTGCAGAAAGACAGCCCTTTTTTGGGATCCCCTCAAGCAGGTTCAGTTTCAATATGAAATAGTAACAGACTGGGTTTCTCATGTTGAGGTTTCTTCTGTCCTGACTAAGACTGGTAGCAGAACCTCCACGTCTGCAGCAGCAGAAGCAGGCACTGCTGCAAAGGAGAATGGGCACTGGCTCTGGCACAGGCCTGCCTGAGGAGATCACACCTCGCTGCCTGGGCAGAATGCTGCTGAAAGCAAAGGGGAGTCTGCCATGGATTGAGCAAAGGAGGAGGGCTGAGTTTTGCTGGCAGTGATTTGAAGCATTTTTCAAGAGGATTAGCCTTGGGAAAGCTGAGGTGGAGTGTGGGACCGTGTGGGCAGACCCTGGCTACTGACGTCCAGAGGGGTGTTAGCACCCCAGCTCAGGCTGCCAGGCTGGCTCAGCACCAGTGCAGCTGTGGGTGTTACCAGGAGTTAGAACAGCACCAGTGGGAGGTCTCAAGATAAATCCTCATTTACACCAGAGCCCTTTAGTGTTGACTTGGGCTTCAGGCAGGTCTGACTTGGTGGCTGCTGCGGCGTGTTACTAATATGAATGACTTCTTATGGCCATATCTGTTTATTTCACTGGGGTTTAATATCCATATGTGCATAATAAGCAGGAACTAGTCAGAGTTACATTCATTTATCTTGTCAGATCTTTTTAAAAGCCTATTGATCAGCAATTGTGTAAATTTGCAAGTCATTCAGATGGTTAACTTCAATATATATGTTGTATTTCAATAGGCACACTAACTGTCACAGTAAGGAAGGATTTCTTCAAAGTTATTGCAGGCTTCAGCAGATCCACTACAAGAGCTTACATCCATCAGGGGCATAGCATCTTGCCTGGTAACTACTTCAGAGCAGAAATAATTACCCTTTAGAACTTCCTAGTTTCAAGGCCTCCCCAAAAGTAAATTTTTGTAGCCCATTCACTTGTTTTTAAGACAAATCAAAAAACTTGTGAGGTTTATTTCTAGAGCACTTGATTCACTTTTTTTTTTGTGCTTCAGAACTGTATCATGAAGTATAACACTTCAATTTTGTTTGTTCAAAAGGAAATAAAATAGTTTGTTTCTGTAGTTTGTAAGAAGTCACAAGAACAAAGAAACAAGCAAGTCCAAGTTATAGCTGACTTTCATTTGTCACTTTTGAATTTCCTGATTTTTGACCCTTCTCTCTCTTTCACACTGTTGAAATGTATTTAAAAAAAAACGTTTGTGTGTAATGTTTCCTCTGCTTTTTGTCTCTAGAGGAAAGTGTGCTCTATTCACATTTATATAAGCTGGAATCATATTTTACAATCGCTGTTGATTATTTTCCCCCAAGATGCAGTGTAAGAGGAAAATGAACACGGCTAAGACTGCTTTCTAGGGTTTGGTCTTCTGCAGAAGCTAAAATAAGATGTGAAACTGCCATTTTCTTTGTGAAAGACTGTAAAGAGAGCATTACTTTCTGAGCGAGCTTCTCTGGGGAAGAGGGAGAGAAACCCTAGAATATGGAGTCTCATCAGAACCCTTTTGTTAACGGGTATTTTTGGTTTTTTCTTTCAAATGACTGAGGAAATATCATGTATGAATTTATAAATAATTGCTTTCAGTTATTTCTTTTGTATAAGCTGCCCAATACCCTTGCTATGCTGTATAAGTTGTGTTTCATGGAACAGTGTGAGTATGAAATAAAAAGCTAATTTCTGTTTTTTAATCATCTGTGGATGCCACTATGAAAGCTGACATTGTTAAAGCCACTACAGAGTTTTCTATGAATACTTGTAAGAATTGCTTTGTTATATATAAACCTAAATAAAGAGATTGTATTGATACAGAGACATTGGATAAGAACATTTAAAAGGCTATTCTTTAGGTCTAAAAGAAAAGGCTTGCTGTAAAATGGTGCATTATTCCATTTATTAAAGATCATATTAATGACAACATTGTGGGGTTTTTGTGGGTTTTTCATGGCAGTAAGACATGCTCCCAGGAATGAGAGGAACCCCCCTGTTGCAGCTGGTTTGTTGGCTGGAGGATGAGGAACTCCTCATTACTTGGAGCTCACCGGGACTTTCATGCACCTGAGGCATGCGACAGATGTACACTGCCCTGCTATCACATCATGGTGTGACATTATTAGGACTTGCTGTTGCTACATTAATGCAGTGCCTCTGCTTGCTTTTTTTTGTCCATTCTCACCAGCCAGCCAGTGAAGATGTGTGCATTGGCAACTCAATATGGTTTCGTAGGTGCTCCAAAGCAGTAGCCTCTTGTCACACCTTGTCTGTCTGCAGAGTGTTTCCATGCAGAAAAACAAAAGGAAGAAAGAGGTGTTAAAGTAAATGCTTTTCTCCTGCACTTTTGGTTGGGCTGCACTTGACAGAGTTCAGGACTGGTGGCAGCCAGGTGTGTGGGAGGACACAGCGAGGAACAACCGCTGCAGGTGAGAGGAGAATTAAAATAGCAACCCTCTGTCCTTCCCCACAAAGCATCACACGCTTTCCCCTCCCCACCAGGAGACAGTGGCATTGGCATTCCTACAACGAGGAGTTTTCCCAGCCCGGAGCTGCTGTCCTGGCTTTCAGAGCTAGAAGAAATGGATCGAGTCAGCAGAAGGACCCTGCAAATTTCCCCCGCTGGCCTGGTGCTGGAGCTTGCCTGCTGTGCCTCCTGAAGGTAGGGTGCTGGGGGCACACAGTCTTTTCTCCACTGCAGCCTCCTTTGCTTCGCTTCCTGGTGCTTTTCAGCTCTTCATGCAGGAACTTCATTTTGGAGGAGTCATCTGGGATATTTCTACTTAGCAATGAAGAGCTCTTCCTCTCGTTTTAGTTCTTCCAGTCTTGTGGGGAACTTCAAGCTCAGCCATTAACTGGAATCCCTGCCACACAAATGGTAGATACAGTGAACCCACACACAGGGGATGATGCTCATTTGATCTCATCTTTCTCATCTCCTTTGTGTCCACTATGAAGTATGAGGGAGTTAGTGCTCCCTGGCTCGACTGCCACTGTGGCAGGCAGCAGGGTGATGAGGCTTTAGCACTTGGATGCTTGTCCATGTGGAGAACAGAGGGAAATGAATGGAAAATGGTCCCGAGAACTGAGCATCACCCTCACTAAGTCACCTTCCCTTCCTGACCAGAAAGAAAATATTAGCTCTTCCCTTGAAAGAGGAAACAAGCCCCATCTTTCTTCCCCCTTCTAGCCATGCAAGCAGCAGCTGAGCTGTGTGGCAGCCATTCTGCCTATGCACGTGGAGGGAACCCAGTTCTCAGTTCTCCTTCTGGGGCACAAACTGAGCTGTGCTGGCTGGGGTTGTACTAACCAGCCCACTGCAAGCTCACCTGGGCAATGGTCACCACAGCCTTGAGGAGAACTCTTAGACACAGTGCAAGCAAACTGAACTTAATGCCATGTCACCAGAGTGATGAACTCCTTTTCTTTGATTCTCCTCCCAGTGTTCCTGGTTTTGTCTTGACAAGCACTGTACTGTATGGCCTCACTGATTCCAGCACTTTCCAAGTAGTGGGACCCATCCTCTTCTCCCCACTTAATTCTTGTTTATTTTTCTCTATCCACAGTGATGTTTTTTGCAAGCAAGTAAGAAAGTGGTGCAAGCCTTACACTTCTGTGGCCAAAGAACTGCCTCCAAAATGCAAAGAAAGGAGACAGAACAAATAGTTTCATTTCTTGCTGTCATGCACCTCAGTCGCTTTGTTGTTTGTATCTCTTCTCTCCACTTAATTCTTATTTTTCTCTATCCACAGTGATGGTTTTTGCAAGCAAGAAAGTGGTGCAAGCCTTACACTTCTGTGGCCAAAGAACTGCCTCCAAAATGCAAAGAAAGGAGACAGAACAAATAGTTTCATTTCTTGCTGTCATACATAAGGAAGAAGGAACAAACTACCCATCCTCTTCTCCCCACTTAATTCTTGTTTATTTTTCTCTATCCACAGTGATGTTTTTTGCAAGCAAGTAAGAAAGTGGTGCAAGCCTTACACTTCTGTGGCCAAAGAACTACCTACAAAATGCAAAGAAAGAAGGGAGACAACAAATAGTTTCATTTCTTGCTGTCATACATAAGGAAGAAGGAACAAACTGAGGCAAGTAGCATGTGGGTTGAGCACCTGCTTCTACAGCAAATCACCTCAGCCCCACAAATGAACCTAGAAACCTCTGGCTCCACAGGGGAACCATGGCAAGTCTTGTTTGCTGCTTCTGTGAGCAGGAAGCAGGTTCCATGTCGAGGTTGGGTCTGCAGCCACCTTGGGGGTTTCTGCCTTATCAAAGGATCAGGAGAGCTGCTGACAAGGAGGAGGTCCCCCCTGACAGACAGTGCTGTGGTTACAGATAGAGCCTTGCTGCTGGCTCAGGGTGCCTGAGCAACACCAGGTTACCCTGAAGAGGCTGGCTGGCCATGTCTCAGTACCTGCACGTGGGGCTTTAAGGACTGGCCTACAAAGCTCTTTTTATCCAGAGATCTCAGTGATCTTGGTGGGAAGCTGAGGCCTCTGAAGTCTTCCCAGGAAAGCTTCAAGAACATCAGATATCCAACGAGGCCATAGGCAGGGAGGGCAGGGACATGGGAAGCTCTCCTTTCCCTGGGGCACAGCAGGCCCTTTACCTGCCACCCTGCCCTGCACAGCAGCAAGCCAGGGAGGGATGCTGCCCTCACCAACACAAATAACAGGAGTTACTGCCCCATGGCAAGAGTGGCATGCCTAAGAGCGTGCCCACTAGTGCCCTGGATGGGGCTGCTGCTGCCAAGGACAGCTGGGAGCAAGGGGTGGCTGTGACAAAAGAAGCAGCCATCCCTCCCTGGCAATCATCACTCCTTGCAGGCAGCCACAGCAGCCAAGTCCTGCCCTAGCCCGGCAGGTCTGACTTACTCTCATCCTCAGGGCATCTGAGAAGCCTCCACTCAGCTCTGCAGTAACAAAGTGTTGCTGGTGAATTTTACCAACACTTTTTTTCACTGGGTGTGGGAGTTACTCAGGCTTAAGAAATAGTGTCCTCACAGATTTCCCTGCCTGACCTCATAGCTCACCTCACCACCTCTCTCCTGCAGAAATAACAACCACTTTTATTTGGCTTTTGCTTCACTAATGGGAAATGAAAGTAAAACAACAATAATTATATTCCTCTTTGTTCCAGAGCAGTGATGCAGCTGCAAAACGTACTCTGTGGAACGCAGCCATCTCAGTCTTCCATTTGTTTCCATTCAGGGCTTTTTTTCCCCCATTTACTTCTTGCTAATTCTGATGTTATGGAAATTCTCCACGTGCAGGAGATTATAGACATCTGCTCACTGCCATGACCCAGAGCACATTCTATTGGACAGGGAGGTTAATTTTCCACAAGCAGGAAAACTCGACTATGCCAAAATGTTTGTATCTATAAATTCAGCTTTTCATGTTAGCCTGAAAGCTTCTCTATCCAACAAGGAGTTGAAGTGTCTTGATTCCTAGAATTTAAATGGCACGCTCGAGTTTTCTGCTTTTATGTCAAAGGATCTTCTTCTTTCAGCTCTCAGTACCACAGGGAAAATCTGTGAGAAATCCACAAATGGTGATCTGAGCCAGCGTCGTGCTTTGGGGATCACTCCTGCCTCTTTTACAAAGACAACAAATAAAGCTGCCTGAGGACAGCTGGTCTGTGGAAGATGATTAAGCAAGGCAAGCCTGTATTTACTATGCAGTGTCTGAGCAAGTGGCTCCTGTGGACACTGGAAAAATGTTGAGGGTACAAACACTGAGAAAGGCTGGAAACACTTGACCCAGGTGCATTCCAGTTCTTGATGGGAAAGACAGGAGCTTCCCAAGACCCTCTCTATCATGGTCCAAGGGCCTTTTGAGAATGAAGACATACACCCAATCCAGAGCAGGATGGTGTGGGCAGATGATAGGTAAAAGCCAGTAGGCAGTGTCTCAAGTGCATGAATTAGATTTAAGGAAGGGGCAAGAGCATGGAGGGAGGGTAGAGATTCCTGTTTCAGGCATCAGCAACACAGTAGGACTCAGCCTTTGTCCTTGGCCTTATTTCTTTGTTGTTCCTGCCAAGTGCTAATAGGAAAGGATAGTGTGAGGCATTGTGATAAAGAGGGTACAGAGGTTGCAGAGCTCTTTTTACTGGAGTCACTGCCTGAAACAGGCCTGCAAGCAGCTCCTAGGAATAATACATGTCCTGTTGCTCTTCCCTGTCACTTAGTGCAGCCTTTGTTTGTGAGACGTTCCTGCCACGGGCTCTCAGATTTCCTAATCAGAGTGATCAGAAGCATGGTTTTAATAAGGTACTTTTATGTGTATGGAACTGTGTGCACAAGAAGTAAGGTTAGTTTGTGCTCTGTTCCTGGTTTTCTAACCACTGGTTAGTCTGTATTTTTTTGCACTGACTCATATTTTACCAGTCTGCTATAATATTGACTTTATACTTGTTTTCTCAATCCCTTTCTCCCTCCTCTTCCCCTTACTGGAAAGATAATAATTGAGTCCTGCAGATATGTTGTAAATAGTAACCTGTAGCACTCCCAAGTCTCTGGATTAGTTAAAAAAAACAGATCTGACACAAATCATTGTAGCTAAGTTGTAGGTCTGACTCTAGTCCATGATGTAGGTGTTGCTGCTGCCCACATCAGTTTTAGTGGTGCAGCCAAGACACGTGTGGCTGCTCAGAGAATCTCCTGCAGGAGGGAGGAGATGCTGGATCTCTGCTGAGGTGGGAAGTATTTATTAGGAACCTGCATTTCTGTTGCCATGACAAGAATTTTCATGCAGGACCATTAAAAATTCTGAATGGGGCCTCAGAAACAGCTGGCCTAAAATTACTATTAAGCAGGCTAATTTTATGTTTTGTTTGCTTCTGGAAAACCAGAAAGCAAGCAAGTCATGTGTTTGAGCTCTACCCTGTGATGAGGAGGGCTAGAAATGTGCAAGCAGAAGCCATGAACTGAGACTGTAAGTGAAACATGAGGTATTTGCAGCCAAAGAGAAGCAAGCAACAGAACCCAAAGGCTTGATGTGGACACTGTTAGCCCTAGCCTAGCAGCCAGCTGCAGGAGCTGCTCACAGGCTCTCCTGTTGGAAACCAGCTGCAGGTGAGAAGCTGCAGAGTGGTGAACCCCTGTTGTGGGGGTCAGGCAACACATGGGGGTCAGGTATCTGCATCACCTTGCTTCCATCACCACTGCACAAAAGCAGAAGCAGTAAACTCTCCTCCCTGCTCTAAGTGAAGACTGTCTATAGTTCTATGCCTACTCATCACATACACAGGATGATTATCATCCTGCAGCATGGCCATAAAATTACTGAGATATTGTCGTTTAACAAATGAATTGATAATGTCAACCACTGAAATATTTTACAGTATAATTTCCATCATACTCACAGTACAGAAATGGTGCCAGTGGCTTACAGGAGCAGTTGGTGATTAATGTTTGTAAATCAAGATCTTCTTTCTATAGTTCGTACACATTCCTCTGTCCTGAAACTAGAAATACAGGAACGTGTTACTTGTCTATACAAAACACACACACAGACAAATCTCTATATTTCCAAGCTCTGTAAATATAAATGCTAAAAATATTAAGGTTTTGGAAGATAATTTTAAAGAAAAGTTACTTGCTTCTTAAAAGGAAGAAAAGTTTTACTGTTGGAGGGGAGGGATTATGTGCAAATTATCATTCAACATTGTTCTTGCAGGATACCTGGGGGAGATTAAACTATGTCTTGTTTAAATCAACAAGGCTGCTTCTCTCAGTGTTACTGAAACCAAAGATTCAAAATCGTGGTGGGCAACACGCCTCTTCTGCTGCTCGTTCTCTTCCCTCAGCAGAACCCAGGAACAGTTGCAGCCACTCTTGGCTCGTGTTGGTGAACCAGACTTGGAGCCAGTTGCCCCTCTCCTTCAGCAGCTGGACACTCACAGTGAGATTATTGCTCAGTGTTGCTGCTGTCGTTTAACATGAGTTCAGAAAATTGATCTATGTGCACGGAAAAGCATGGCCCATGTAGCTGAACTTAGCACTGGCTTCTAAAGAAATTAACCTTCTACTTCTCCTAGGTAATTAATTATGTGTGCCATGAAAGCATGGTGGAAACATCTCTCCAGCCTGCAATTAGGTGTTGCATTGAGGAACAGGGTTTGTTTGTCAAAAATGTGTTCTCTCCAAACCCAGTGAGGCACTGAAGCCCCAGGATGTTATTTACATGACAACTTTTCTTAAAGATTGTACCTCATAAAATGTGGCAGGAGCTCATTTTGCTTTCAGTTGTCTTTTGCTTATCACATGTAATTTGATTGATGTCCAAGGTCCCATCTGTTGTTTTTTATTGTTTTAATCTTAATACCTTATTTCATCTGCTTGCCTCATCAAATCCCCCCAGATATTCTGGAACATTAACTAGGATCTTACAGGTTTTGTGTGAAGCAAATTCTATTATATTTGTCCTATTTTTTTAAGTGTCTTTTTCTCCTATTGATGTTGAACACCCACATAAACAAGCAAACCAAACTCACTCTGCAGGGGAGAGATGAGAAACGTAATGAAATATCCTGGTGCATAATCTAGTGTTTAGATTAGACTCCCAGAATCTTTAGTCTTTCAACCCTCAGTAGTGCTTGCAACAACTGTAGGTGAAAAAAAAAAAAACCAATTTCAGGCAGCACATTGCTCCTTTACATCTGGCACTTTGCATTAATTAAATTTTGGAATAAGAAAAAAACGTGTATTTGGAGCTACTTGGAGCACAGTCATTTTCCATAAGGTTGGCTCTTATTACTGTTATTTTATACAGTACATTTGACATCTACATGACTATGAGCAGGGGGCAGTTCTGCTCAAACTTTCAGTCCTTAGTACAACAAAACTCCCCAAGTGTTGGTTGGTTTGGTAGCCATGTGGTGAGATTTGGGCCTATGAACTCTGTTGAATGTCTTTGCCCCTTGTTTCTCTGCATTTCATTTGGGGTTCCTATTCTGACCACTTCCCCAGCTTGTTTACATCCCCATTTTCAGCAAGCTGCACATGCATTCACACAGCTCTGTGTTTTATCAAGTCTGCCTTTGAAGGCACTCTTGATGGCCTCCCAGGTTTGAACCGATTTGTGTGTATCTGCAGCTTTTACTGCACACCATTATTTTCAGAACCAACACCTTGCATGTAAAGGGAGGCTTCAATACCTAGATTTAATCTCCCAACAAAGACTACAAAGCAGCAGATTTTGGCAGGCCTCTGCTTAGTGCTGAGTGCCTCCCAGCAGAGCCAGAGGGAGGTGGGCGTGCTCATCATCTCCCAGTGGTGGCTCTTCTGTGGGGGGCTGGAGCCTGCCAGTATCTGCTCGGCTCCTGTGGGCCAATGGGCTGATCCAGACACCAGGCAGAGGAGCTGAAGCAGCAGAGAACTGTGTATGTTGGCTCAGACATGACTCCCGTGAGTCGTGGAGTCACTAAAATGACTGAGGTCACTAAAAGGCTGCCTCAAGGGGTACTGGAGAGTGAGCTTCATTCCTGGTTTTTGGATCACCGTTGACACCGTTATATGGGGTGTTAGAGCCAGAGTAAGGGGCGTCATGGGTGTGAGGAACTTCCAGACTAAAGGTTCCACATGAAATTGGATGAAATGTGTTGTTCCAAGTCAGCCTGGATGATGTTTGGCAAAGTCTGAAGGCAGTGAGGAGTGAGACAGCCGAAACCAAACCCAGAGCCTGGGGGGTGTGAAGAGTCTGGGGGGATCTGGATGCAGGTTTTTTTTGTGGCTGGGGTTTTATTTTGGTTTGGTTTTGTAATTAAGAAAAGTCTCAAAACTATTTCCAAGCAATTCATAACCTTGCTTTAGTTGTTTCCATTATTTCCATAAGGTGTAGGAGTAAGATCTTGTCGTAACACATTTGTTACAGTTTAAACAAATTAATGTATGAAGTAGCTGGTGTTTGATTAGGTCTGAGTACATGACTTTACACGTTGAACTTTTGCATCTAACGCATGTAAAGCAAAACAACTGCTGGTTGTAAATGCCTCACTTTATACTCTCAGCTCTGTGGAGCAGTGCCAGTTAGTGCAGTGTGACAATAACGTGGGAAGTACTCTAAGTGTCAGATATCTTCTGCATTCAGAGTCGTGACTGGGCTCCATCACATGCATCCAGCAAATAAACGTGAGTCGATACCTTTTGGTTTGGACCTCCTCAAAATGGTGACAGCAGCTAGAATGTGCTCATATTTTGTGCCTTAAAAACATCTTTATGGCATGCTGCTTCCAAACAACCCCCGTATTTCTGGGGAGGATAAAACGTCCAAAGGATGAAAGCCTGCTGAGGAACTGTACTGGCCCTGGCAGCAGGTGCTGTCACAGCCAGGAGAACAGCAGAGGATTGCATCTTCTGCTCTGGACTGAAAATTGCAGCAAAGAAGTGAAATAAATGCTGTGTAGATTAATCTGCTTTAGGATAACCATGTGCTGTCCTGGGCTGCTGGCAGTACACAGCTCAGACCAGTCCCTGCCTCTCAGCCACTCCTGGCAAGGAGAGAACTGCCAGAGCAGAGCATATCTCCCAGATATTTCACTATTCAAGTGGGCTACCTGGGATTTTGGTATTTTGCCACGTGGTACCAACAGTGCTTGTGATGGCTACAAGAAAAGGACTGGGAAGTGGCCCTGTGTGTGTCATTTATAAGGTGACTTAACTGAACTGCAGACTTTAGGAAAGGGTTACAGTAGGACTGATGGTGATCTGCCAGGCTTCTGGTGCCTCCCCTTGACACAGCCACTTCCAAAGGTAGCCCAGGATAATTCTCAAGGCTGGGCACAGCCTCTTGTAGCCACTTTTGTTTGACACCTCCAGCTATCTTGCAGGCCATATTATTTGTATTTATAGTACATGAGAGCAAGCAAAATGTCCTTCAAAAGACCTTTAATTCATCATGAATGCCAGACCTAACTTCATAACAACCTCATCACCAGAAACACATCCGGCCTGTTCTCTTTTGCCAGTCTGATTTCTCATAAAAACCTCTCAACTCTGACAAGAGCTTTACCCTTCAAGGCTTTTTGCAGACCAGTGTCCAGGCATCCTTCAGAAGGGCCTCTGCACATAGTCTTGTTTTTCAGGTTTGTTAAACTTGTCAGCCACAAGGATGAAGCTCTTCAAAGGGGGAAGCTTGGGCTTTTTAAGTGAGGTAGGCTTCAATCAGAAAGAGCAAAGAGAAAGGCAGAGAGAAATAAACCAAACCCAAGCACAGCCAAGCTGAAGAGAGGAGATGATGGTGTCATCTTTTGTCACACCACTTGTATCACAGCAATGATATTCAATTGCAACACACGACTTGTACAGAGCTACCAAAAAGAATTTGGGCAATTTCTGCTAGACTTTTCTTTGCAGTAAAGCCAGAGAAAGGTTTTCTTCATTTTTTCTCGCCTTGTTAAAAGTGTGTTTACCTTGCATCTAAACAACCCCAGCACATGAACCAGGGCCCGTTTCACATCTGTCCCCTTCTCTAATCTATAAATCAGGTTAAGTGCACGTCGGCAGATAACGAGTATTTGTAAAAGGCTGCGGCGAAGATAAACAACAAATCTGAGGGAGGGGAGTAAACACGGCAGCGAAGGGGAAAGGGGGTCAGTCAAGTCTGCCTGGATATTACTCACGTCGCTGGTGCCACCGCGGTCCCGCCGGGCTGGTGGCACGGCGATTGGATAACCCCTGCCCAGCCCTCATCCTCTCGGATGGGGCTACCACAACCGAGCGGCCTTACTCCTGCGGAAGGGCCGCTTCCCCGGGGCGGGCTCCGAGCGCAGGGCTCGGGGCTGCCCACGTGGCGGCGGGCA